>NC_091241.1:13905438-13965438 GCF_040958095.1 Procambarus clarkii | reverse complement strand
CCAGACCAGAGCATTGTATTGTTGCGCCTAGTATCTAAGTTACCTAGTATCTAAGTTACTTGCACGGCTTAAGTTTAACAATTAACCTCTGTTGCACTGAATGATCCAGATTGGTTGAATTATTTTAACTGGAGTTAAATTACACAAGCATCTTAAGGAAGAGCTATTCCCGATCACAAAATGGCTATTTGACCTTTGAGAATTACTGAATGTGGAAACTGTTGACCTGTGACGGCCAGGTCGACGAGGTCACTCCGCGCTACAGCCTAGTCCTGGCTCGTGACGTCACTGATGGTGACTTAACTCATTATCCTAATAATTAGAATACTCTTGATACTATAACCAGGAATATTATACAATACAATTTTAATACAAAATGAATGAAGACTAATTTCTCTAAAATACTGACTACTATAGAATGATTCATTATACGAAACTTGTGAACAAAGGCGTCGGTTATCTTCACCGTGGCCTCGTAGCCTGGTGTAACAAACTAGGCTGTTGTAAGAATTATCCAGAGTGGTTTATCGACAAAAGAGAATGGGAAGCTGAGCCGCATGGTGACCTGACCCCCAGGGGGATTCGCGGTGGAAATAACCGACGCTTTGTTCATAGCTGCGTATAATGAATCATCCTATAGTATTCAGTAAATTAGAGAAAATTAGCCTTTATTCATTTTGCATTAAAATTGTATTGTATAATAGTACTGGATACAATATCAAGAGTATTCTAATTATTGAGTTTAAGTCACCATCAGTGACGTCACGAATCGGATCTAACTTTTAAGGCGGAGTGACCGGCGGTCATAGGTCAGCAGGGTTGACATGTCTAATATTTCTCAAAGTTTTAATAACCATTTTTGTGATCGGGAACAGCTCTGCCGTTAGATGTTTGTAATTTAATTCAGTAAAATAATTCAACCAGTCTGGATCAATTAAGTACAACAGAGGTTAATTGTTATAACTTAAACCTTGCTAGTAACTGGGTAGGACTTTGACGGACTAGGCGGAAGGATACAATACTCTGTCTGGGGTAGTCCAGACAAGGAAAAAATCAGTGTGAATACGGGAGCAGCTGGGAGAGGTCAAACATCTTACCTCTCCCCAAGACATCTAGCTGGTCGCCCAAGGTATAGTTGCTATGGTTATGTATAGAAATAGTCTTCTCATTTGCCATTCAGGTCAAGTAGGGAGTGTTAAAGTGATAGGGAGTGAACACATTTAGATTTTGTTTTAGTTTTCTTTTAATAAATTAAATTTGTTATTAATTTGCATTTTATTGTTTCCATTTGGTTATGTGTAAACTTGTCCTGGTCACGTGGTCCACACGAGGCAGAGTTGTATTGGGCGCCGATTCTAACATCGAATCGGAATCATCATTACCGTGTAATTTATTCCACACTCAAGGTCATCGTTTATAGTGGGGATCAAGCCCCTAGGTTGATTAATTAGCGTGATCGATCCAGACCTCGATCATTGCTCTTGTATTACTGGTCTGGTGGTGGCAGCAGAGGTGACTCTAGGGTTTTGTTCAGAGCTTAGGTCACGTCATACTGGGTGTAGAATCCTAAGTCGGTCAATCGTCTTAGGACCACGTGGCGTGGAGTTGGCTTTGTTAAAAGTTTTGGAGTCCCTTGGTTTAGAAATAAAAGTAAGAATACGGGTAGAGGGAGTAGAAAGAAGGAAGAAAAGAGAGAGGAACCCAAACCCGTGTTACACTGGTGGATAGCGCGCAGGTCTCGTAATTCTGTGGCGCGGCTTCGATTCCCGCACGAGGCAGAAACAAATGGGCAAAGTTTCTTTCACCCTGAATGCCCCTGTTACCTAGTAGTAAATAGGTACCTGGGAGTTAGTCAGCTGTCACGGGCTGCTTCCTGGGGGTGGAGGCCTGGTCGAGGACCGGGCCGCGAGGACACTAAAGCCCCGAAATCATCTCAAGATAACCTCTCAAGATAACCGTCAATCCCCCCAGGTCACCACGTGGGTCCAGCTTCCCACTCTCCCCTGTGTAGATAACCATTCTGGATAATTCTTACAACAAGCGTAGTTTGTTACAAAGCTTCGTCTTGTGCTTGACAAGGTACGGGCTCCATGCTGGGGGCCGCATACTCCAGGATTGGTCTTACATATGTGGTGTACAAGGTTCTGCATGATTCCTTACACAGGTTCCTGAAGGCTGCTCTGATGTTAGCCAGCCTCGCATACGCCGCTGATGTGTGTATTCACCTAGTTGTATTCCCCTAGTTGTGTTTGCGGGGGTTGAGCTTTGCTCTTTCAGCCCGCCTCGCAACTGTCAATCGACTGTTTACCAACTACTATTTTTTTCCCCACACCACACACACACACCCAGGAAGTAGCTCGTGACAGCTGACTAACTCCCAGGTACCTATTTACTGGTAGGTAACAGGGGTATTCAGGGTGAAAGAAACTTTGCCCATTTGTTTCTGCCTGGTGCAGGAATCGAACCCGCGCCACAGAATTACGAGTCCTGCGCGCTATCCACCAGACTACCAGGCCCCTCTGGTATGGTGTGTATGTGTGTGTGTGTGTGCGGGGGTTGAGCTCTGGCTCTTTAAACCCGCCTCTCAACTGTCAGTCAACTGGTGTACAGATTCCTGAGCCTATTGGGCTCTTATCATATCTACATTTGCAACCTGTCCGCCTGTTTAGAGAGTACTTTTTTGTAACTGTTTCGCCCCTGTTAAATAGTTTGTCTTCGTCCAACTAGTCATTTCCTCCTGAGAATTTTGTAGGTGGTGATCATGTCTCCCCTTACCCTTCCAGGGGCGTGAGGTTTACCTCCCGTAACCTTTCCTCTCAGTTCTGGGACTAGTCTGGTGGCATTCCTCTCAATTTGATCTAACTTTATCTTGACAAAGTTAGAGAAGCGTTTGTATGTATGTGTGTATTTAACATATGTGACTGTAGAGTCGAGCTGTTAGCTCTTGGACCCCGCCTTTCTAACCGACATATTTTTCCTCTAATATATCTAACACGCGCGCGCGCGCACGCACAGGCATACACACTACCTGACAGTTAGGAGGCGGGACCAAAGAGCCAAAGCTCCAACCCCCGCAAGCACAAATAGGCGAGTACACACACACACACACACACACACGCACGCACGCACGCACGCACGCACGCACGCACACACACACACACACACACACACACACACACACACACACACACACACACACACACACCCATCCATACACACACACCCATCCATACACACACACCACACACACACGCACACACACACGCACACACACACACACACACACACACACACACACACACACACACACACACACGCACACACACACGCACACACACACACACACACACACACACACACGCACACACACACACACACACACACACACACACACACACACACACACACACACACATCAATACTCACAAACAACACCAGAAATATAAAGCCCCGGAAGGATTCACGTAATGTAAGAAGAAAGTCACAAGATGATTCGACCTCCACCATCTCACCTAATCATCCAGCATCTTCCCCCTTACACATTTTCCTCAACCTTACTCCTCCTCCTCCTCTTTCTCGCTCCTAATCTCCGCATTCTGAATATCCATCTCCTCTACCTCTTCATCTCCAATCCCTCCCTCCCCAATCTTCCGTACCCCCCATCTCCAATCCTGGTGTTTCAACTTAACGCTGCGTTGTTTTGTACAATTATAAACCAAATCGATTCTCCAATTACCTTTTGAAGGCGCCGTAACTGCCTCAATTTTATCTTGGCGCTTTCTGCTTCAGCCTTGAAGATTGGGTGTTCTATTGTCCCGGGGGCGTGGGGGGCGTGTGTCCCCCCCCTGGCGTGGGGGGCGTGTGTCCCCCCCCCCTGGCGTGGGGGGGCGTGTGTCCCCCCCTGGCGTGGGGGGGCGTGTGTCCCCCCCTGGCGTGGGGGGCGTGTGTCCCCCTTGGCGTGGGGGGCGTGTGTCCCCCCCCCTGGCGTGGGGGGCGTGTGTCCCCCCCTGGCGTGGGGGGCGTGTGTCCCCCCCCCTGGCGTGGGGGGCGTGTGTCCCCCCCCCTGGCGTGGGGGGCGTGTGTCCCTTCCCCCTGGCGTGGGGGGCGTGTGTCCCCCCCCCTGGCGTGGGGGGCGTGTGTCCCCTCCCCCTGGCGTGGGGGGCGTGTGTCCCCCCCTGGCGTGGGGGGCGTGTGTCCCCCCCCCCCCTGGTGTGGGGGGCGTGTGTCCCCCCCCCTGGTGTGGGGGGAGGAGGGGGGGCGGTAAGGCTAATAATCATCTTGACGATCAATACAAAATACTGGTGTGTTATAGTTGTGATCTCTTGTGTGTGTGTTTCTGTTATGTAGCCCACTCGTACACGTTCCGTACACCCCCACTCAAACAAGCACTATAGGAATGGGGGACCAAGCACTAGCATTCAACCCACCAATCAACGTGACAGGTTTAAGATCTCAAGTCCTCCTTCAGGCAAGTACTTAAGTCTGTGACAAATTTGCGGAAGCATAAGAAGCAATGTTAAGACACAGAAACAAAGACTCGGACGCAGGTTCGAATCCTCGTCACGGCCCTTGTGGATTTGTTCACAGAAGCAGAGTTAAAAATATTTTGATTCAGTATTGCCATTGACTGCGTAGTCAATGTTGCCATTGACGGAAGGACCATAGACGGAAAGACCATAGACTGGAAAGACCATAGACGGAAAGACCATAGACTGGAAAGACCACAGACTGGGAAAGACCACAGACTGGGAAAGACCACAGACTGGGGAAGACCACAGACTGGGGAAGACCACAGACTGGGAAAGACCACAGACTGGGAAAGACCACAGACTGGGAAAGACCACAGACTGGGAAAGACCACAGACTGGGAAAGACCACAGACTGGGGAAGACCACAGACTGGGGAAGACCACAGACTGGGAAAGACCACAGACTGGGGAAGACCACAGACTGGGAAAGACCACAGACTGGGAAAGACCACAGACTGGGAAAGACCACAGACTAGGAAAGACCACAAACGGGAAAGACCACAGACTAGGAAAGACCACAGACTGGGAAAGACCACAGACGGGAAAGACCACAGACGGGAAAGACCGTTGACGGGAAAGACCACAGACTGGGAAAGACCACAGACTAGGAAAGACCACAGACTGGGAAAGACCACAGACTGGGAAAGACCACAGACTGGGAAAGACCATAGATTGGGAAAGACCACAGACTGGGGAAGACCACAGACTGGGAAAGACCACAGACTGGGAAAGACCACAGACTGGGAAAGACCACAGACTGGGGAAGAACACAGACTGGGAAAGGCCACAGACTGGGAAAGGCCACAGACTGGGAAAGACCACAGACTGGGAAAGACCACAGACTGGGAAAGACCACAGACTGGGAAAGGCCACAGACTGGGAAAGGCCACAGACTGGGAAAGACCACAGACTGGGAAAGACCACAGACTGGGGAAGACCACAGACGGGAATGCAGTCCCAAGTTCACTATGAGATCACAAGAACGCGCCTCAAACCTCCTTAGGAAGACTTCGAAAATTTTGCGGCCACGTTATCCGTAAACACGACGACGTACGACGACGTTGCCACGACGTAAACACGTCGTGGGAAACGGTAAACAGAAATGACGTTCAACGGCGACAAATTCCAACAACTTGCGGTAGAGGAACAACAAACAGGTCAACGCACGAAGCCGTTTGTGTGTGTGTGTGACCGTTTAACAACGGTAAATTTGCGTACCGTTAACGTACAAATTCAAATTTGAATTTTAAAATGCAACTGTCATTATTTTATTTTTTTTACATAATAAACGATAGACATTTTCTGAGGTTGAAATAACGAAGGTTAATTATGAAGATACAGTGCATTACAAACGTTTATTCAGCAATCAACGTTTATTCAAACGTCAAAAGTGCGTTACAAACGTTCAAACATTCCTAAAAGTACAGCAAAAACGTTTATATAGCATCAACAGTTCATTACAAACGTTTACACAACGTTAGTAGTAAAAATACGAGGCTTTTTAAGTGAAGCACATGAAAGTAGAAACGTTTTTTCTGTGTAGAAGTCAAATATAAACGTTTATCGAGAAGCACGGGGTATTAGGAACGTTTATCTAGAAACACAGGGCATTAGGAACGTTTATCTAGAAACACAGGGCATTAGGAACGTTTATCCAGAAGCACAGGGCATTAGGAACGTTTATCCAGAAACAGGGCATTAGGAACGTTTATCTAGAAACACAGGGCATTAGGAACGTTTATCTAGAAACACAGGATATTAGGAACGTTTATCTAGAAACACAGGATATTAGGAACGTTTATCTAGAAACACAGGGCATCAGGAACGTTTATCTAGAAGGGAAGGGAACTATCAGGAGAGAGCGCCAAGCCATTACGACTATATAGCACTGGGAAGGGGTCAGGATTAGGATTTGGGATGGGCCGGGGGAAAGGAATGGTGCCCAATCACTTGGACGGTCGGGGATTGAACACCGACCTGCATGAAGCGAGACCGTCGCTCTACCGTCCAGCCCAAGTGGTTGGGTACGTTTATCTAGAAACACAGGACTTCAGGAACGTTTATCTAGAAACAGGGCATTAGGAACGTTTATCTAGAAACACGGGACTTCAGGAACGTTTATCTAGAAACACAGAGCATCAGGAACGTTTATCTAGAAACAGAGCATCAGGAACGTTTATCTAGAAACAGGGCATTAGGAACGTTTATCTAGAAACACAGGGTATTAGGAACGTGTAACTAGAAACACAGGGCATCAAAAACGTTTATCTGGAAACACAGAGCATCAGGAACGTTTATCTAGAAACAGGGCATTAGGAACGTTTATCTAGAAACATGGCATCAGGAACGTTTATCTAGAAACACAGTCCATCATAAACGTTTGTTGAAAAGCTCAACAGTACAAAAGTTCACATACTGAAGAAATACTGGAATTCTAATGTAAATTCAGGATCCAGCAATAAGTTACTACACAAAAGTGTTCCTTTTGTTTGTTTTTCTTTGGTCTGCGTCCACAAATCCCAAACAGATGCTCCACAACATAAAGTGAGCCTCTGGCGGAAATTACTTTCTACTCTAATTAATGTTTTCATAGCCATTGGGGGAAAAAAAGTCACTACCAAAGGTATTTGCATTCGAATTCAATTTTTTTTTAAGCAGTTAGGCTATCCTAACTATCCTATCCTGTGGGAGCCGAGCGGACAGCACGCTGGACTTGTGATCTTGTGGACCTGGGTTCGATCCTAGGCGCCGGCGAGAAACAATGGGTAGAGTTTTTTTTCACCCTATGCCCCTGTTACCTAGCAGTAAAATAGGTACCTGGGTGTTAGTCAGCTGTCACGGGCTGCTTCCTGGGGGTGGAGGCCTGGTCGAGGACCGGGCCGCGGGGTCACTAAAGCCGCGAAATCATCTCAAGATAACCTCAAGATAGATCCTTTGTGTGAGATTTTGGTAATATTATTTTTTTATTTTTTGAGAAAGGGGCGGCTAATTAGCTCCCTATTTCCGCGAGAGGTGATAGATGAGAGATTGATTGATTGATTGATTGATTTGCAGGCGATGAGTCACAATAACGTGGCTGAAGTATGTTGACCAGACCACACACTAGAAATTGAAGGGACGACGACGTTTCGGTCCGTCCTAACTTGAGACAACCGACTTGAGAATGGTCCAGGACGGACCGAAACGTCGTCGTCCCTTCAATTTCTAGTGTGTGGTCTGGTCAACAAGATTGATTGATTGATTGATTGATTGATTGATTGATTGATGAAGATTAAGCCACCTAAAAGGTGGCACGGGCATGAATAGCCCGTAATAGATGATAGACGATAGACGCACCAACGGGAGTGAGGTATAGACCTTATGATGTGTTTTGTTATGCTGTTAATTGCTCTTTGAGTGATGAATTTTAGTTTGGGTGTGACGCGATGTTGGGCACTAAGCTGATAAGATATGCCACAGGGGGGGGGGGGGGGGTTGTAGGACACACCAGGAGGGATGTAGGACACTCCAGGGGGGGTGTAGGACACACCAGGGGGATGAGGGGGTGCAGGACACACCAGGGGGATGAGGGGGTGTAGGACACACCAGGGGGGTTGTAGGACACACCAGGGGGGGTGGGGGGTGTAGGACACACCAGGGGGGTTAGATATAGACCATCTGGGAGCCATGTGTATGTGTGTGTGTGTGTGTGTGTGTGTGAGTCCCCAGGTCATTCATCAAGGAGTTTTCCCTGAGGCGGGAACATTATACAGTTTTACAGCGCCCGGTGAGCGCCGGAGCCGCCCAGAAATAACGGGTCTTCGCTGTGTGTTCCGCCATCGGGGTTGGTATATTGCCGCCATTAATTGCTAATTTGCTACCAAAAATTTAATAAATTCTTTGGAACATGGTTGGTGAGATGAAACACACACACACACACACACACACACACACACACACACACACACACACACACACACACACACACACACACACACACACACACACACACACACATACTCACACACACACTTACACTTACACACTCACAGGGTTTGGTATGTGAGCGGACAGCTCGCAGGACTCGTAATTCTGTGGCCCGGGTTCGATTCCCGGACCAGGCAGAAATAAATGGGCAAAGTTTTTCACCCTGATGCACCTGTTACCTAGTAGTAAATAGGTACCTGGGAGCTAGACAGTTGTCACGGGCTGCTTCCTGGGGTGTGTGTGTGTGTGTGTGTGTGTGGAGGAAAAAATAGTTAGTAGTTAGTAACAGTTGATTGATTCAACTGATTGACAGTTAAGAGGCGGCCTGAAAGAGCAGAGCTCAACCCCCGTAAGAACAATTAGGTGAATACACACACACACACCCAGGAAGTAGCTCGGTAACGGCTGACTAACTCCCGGGTACCTATTTACGGCTAGGTAACAGGGGCATTAGGGTGAAAGAAACTCTGCCAATTTTTGCCACCGGGCATCGAACTCGGACCCTAGTATTACGAATCCAGAACGCTGTTCATTCAACTATCAGGCCTGTGTGTGTGTGAGGGGGGGGGGGGGAAGTTGATTGACAGTTGAGAGGCGGGACCAAAGAGCCAGAGCTCAACCCCCACAAGCGCAACTAGGTTCTCACCTAGTTGTACTCATCTAGGTGTGCTTGCGGGGGTTGAGCTCTGGCTCTTTGGTCCCGCCTCTCAACTGTCAATCAACAGGTGTACAGATTCCTGAGCCTACTGGGCTCTATCATATCTACATTTAAAACTGTGTATGGAGTCAGCCTCCACCACATCACTGCCTAATGCATTCCACCTGTTAACTACTGACACTGAAAAAGTTCCTTCTGACGTCTCTGTGGCTCATTTGAGTACTCAGTTTCCACCTGTGTCCCCTTGTTCGCGTATCACCCGTGTTAAACAGTTTATCCGTATCTACCCTGTCAATTGAGAGGAACGATTCTATACCATGTACGTCTGATAACATACTCCTTGTGAAGGAGGAAATGTATATGTTTACCTCTCAGAATGTTTACCAATATGTTTATTTGTGATGTGTGTCTATGTATATATTAACACGTTGTACTGAATGGGGGTGAGAATAGCTTGAGCTACCTTCATCCCTTTGTGTGTATTTTACCTCAGTAAACTTATTTCAATTTCAATTTCAATTCAATTCTATACCCTCTGGGAGATCATTTACATATATCAGAAACAGTATGGGTCCAAGGACTGACCCCTGCGGTCCTCCACTGGTGGAGTCCACTCCTCGCCAATCTGAGACCTCACCCCTCAGTGACTCGCTGTCTTCTGTTGCTTAGGTACTCCCTGATCTAATGGAGTACCTTCCATTTCACTCCTGCCTGCATCTCCAGCTTGTGCACTAGCCTCTTGTGTGGTACTGTGTCAAAGGCTTTCTGCCAATCCTAAAATATGCAGTCTGCCCACCCCTCTCTTTCTTGCCTGATTTTTGTTGCTCGGTAATAGAATTCAAGGCGAGGTGAGTACAGGTGTAGGTGAATACAACTAGATGAGTACACACACACACACACACACACACACACACACACACACACACAGACAGACAGACAGACAGACAGACAGACAGTGGTAGACGGTTGGAACAAGTTAAGTGTGAAGGTGGTGGAGGCCAAAACCGTCGTCAGTAGTTTCAAAGCGTTATATACGACAAAGAGTGCTGGGAAGACGGGACACCACGAGCGTAGCTCTCATCCTGTAACTACACTTAGGTAATTACACTTAGGCAATTACACACGCAAGCAACAACCCCCCCCCCTCCCCCCTCCCACAGACACACAAGCCTTAATGACGTTAGGGGTGTCAACAACCAATTAAAAAAATCAACATTTTAATATAAACTATATAGTGACGACTTCCAAATTGGTGTTTTGATCTCTCTGTCGCCTATTTCCCCTCCATTGGTCACTAATTAATATCGCGTGACTATACACACATATTGAGCGAGATTGGAAATGCTACTAACAAAGTTATGATTTTTGTGCACTGAGAAGGTTGTTAAATGGTTTGGCAACACTGTTTTGTGCGCAAGTTTTCACTCAAAACTAATTGTCATTGGTGGAGGATTTTTTTTTTTTTTTTTTTTAGAATGTACGTGTAAATTATTATCCTGAGTGTGCGTATGTGTGTGTGTGTGTGTGTGTGTGTGTGTGTGTGTGTGTGTGTGTGTGTGTGTGTGTGTGTATGTATGTATGTATGTATGTGTGTGTGTGTACTCACCTAGTTGTGTTTGCGGGGGTTGAGCTCTGGCTCTTTGGTCCCGCCTCTCAACCGTCAATCAACAGGTGTACAGATTCCTGAGCCTATCGGGCTCTGTCATATCTACACTTGAAACTGTGTATGGAGTCAGCCTCCACCACATCACCCCCTAATGCATTCCATTTGTCAACCACTCTGACACTAAAAAAGTTCTTTCTAATATCTCTGTGGCTCATTTGGGCACTCAGTTTCCACCTGTGTCCCCTTGTGCGTGTTCCCCTTGTGTTAAATAGACTGTCTTTATCTACCCTATCAATCCCCTTCAGAATCTTGAATGTGGTGATCATGTCCCCCCTAACTCTTCTGTCTTCCAGCGAAGTGAGGTTTAATGCCCGTAGTCTCTCCTCGTAGCTCATACCTCTCAGCTCGGGTACTAGTCTGGTGGCAAACCTTTGAACCTTTTCCAGTTTAGTCTTATCCTTGACTAGATATGGACTCCATGCTGGGGCTGCATACTCCAGGATTGGCCTGACATATGTGGTATACAAAGTTCTGAATGATTCTTTACACAAGTTTCTGAATGCCGTTCGTATGTTGGCCAGCCTGGCATATGCCGCTGATGTTATCCGCTTGATATGTGCTGCAGGAGACAGGTCTGGCGTGATATCAACCCCCAAGTCCTTTTCCTTCTCTGACTCCTGAAGAATTTCCTCTCCCAGATGATACCTTATATCTGGCCTCCTGCTCCCTACACCTATCTTCATTACATTACATTTGGTTGGGTTAAACTCTAACAACCATTTGTTCGACCATTCCTTCAGCTTGTCTAGGTCTTCTTGAAGCCTCAAACAGTCCTCTTCTGTTTTAATCCTTCTCATAATTTTGGCATCGTCCGCAAACATTGAGAGAAATGAATCGATACCCTCCGGGAGATCATTTACATATATCAGAAACAAGATAGGACCGAGTACAGAGCCCTGTGGGACTCCACTGGTGACTTCACGCCAATCGGAGGTCTCACCCCTCACCGTAACTCTCTGCTTCCTATTGCTTAGATACTCCCTTATCCACTGGAGCACCTTACCAGCTACACCTGCCTGTCTCTCCAGCTTATGTACTAGCCTCTTATGCGGTACTGTGTCAAAGGCTTTCCGACAATCCAAGAAAATGCAGTCCGCCCAGCCCTCTTCTTTCTTGCTTAATCTGTGTCACCTGATCGTAGAATTCTATCAAGCCTGTAAGGCAAGATTTACCCTCCCTGAATCCATGTTGGCGATTTGTCACGAAGTCCCTTCTCTCCAGATGTGTTACCAGGTTTTTTCTCACGATCTTCTCCATCACCTTGCATGGTATACAAGTCAAGGACACTGGCCTGTAGTTCAGTGCCTCTTGTCTGTCGCCCTTTTTGTATATTGGGACCACATTCGCCGTCTTCCATATTTCTGGTAGGTCTCCCGTCTCTAGTGATTTACTATACACTATGGAGAGTGGCAAGCAAAGTGCGTCTGCACACTCTTTCAGTACCCATGGTGAGATCCCATCTGGACCAACCGCCTTTCTAACATCCAGATCCAGCAGGTGTCTCTTGACCTCCTCTCTCGTAATTTCGAACTCCTCCAAGGCCGCCTGGTTTACCTCCCTTTCTCCTAGCACAGTGACCTCACCCTGTTCTATTGTGAAGACCTCCTGGAACCTCTTGTTGAGTTCCTCACACACCTCTCTGTCATTCTCTGTATACCTGTCCTCGCCTGTTCTAAGTTTCAATACCTGTTCTTTCACTGTTGTTTTCCTTCTGATGTGACTGTGGAGTAGCTTTGGTTCGGTCTTGGCTTTGTTTGCTATATCATTTTCAAAAATGTTCTCTGCTTCTCTTCTCACCCTGACGTACTCATTCCTGGTTCTCTGGTATCTCTCCCTGCTTTCTGGTGTTCTGTTATTCCGGAAGTTCCTCCACGCCTTCTTGTTCAGTTTCTTCGCTTCCATACATGCCCTATTATACCATGGATTCTTTTGTTGCTTCTCGGATTTTTCCCTTTGGGCCGGGATGAACCTGTTTACTGCCTCCTGACACTTTTGGGTAACATAGTCCATCATACCCTGTACAGACTTGTCTCTGAGGTCTGTGTCCCAAGGTATTTCACTTAGGAAACTTCTCATCTGTTCATAATTCCCCTTTCGGTATGCCAGCCTTTTGATTCCTAGTTCTTTTTGGGGGGAGATAAGTCCTAGCTCTACCAGGTACTCAAAGTTCAATACACTGTGGTCACTCATTCCCAAGGGCGCTTCCATCTTAACTTCCCTTATATCCCATTCATTTAGGGTAAATATCAAATCAAGCATTGCTGGTTCATCTTCTCCTCTCATTCTTGTTGGCTCTTTGGTATGCTGGCTTAGAAAGTTTCTTGTTGCCACGTCCAGCAGCTTAGCTCTCCATGTTTCTGGTCCTCCATGCGGGTCTCTGTTCTTCCAATCTATCTTCCCATGGTTGAAGTCTCCCATAATTAGTAGTCCAGATCCATTCCTGCTAGCAACAGAAGCTGCTCTTTCTATTATGTTAATGGTGGCCATGTTGTTTCTATCATATTCCTGTCTAGGTCTTCTGTCATTTGGTGGTGGATTATATATGACTGCGACTAATTTTTTTCCCTCCATTTGTTACAGTACCTGCTATGTAGTCACTGAAACCTTCACAGCCCTGAATATCCATCTCCTCAAAATCCCAGCCTTTTCTTACCAGCATGTGTGTGTGTGTGTGCGTGTGCGTGTGCGTGTGCGTGTGTGTGTGTGTGTGAGTGTGTGTGTGTGTGTGTGTGTGTGTGTGTGTGCGCGTGTGTGTGCGCGCGTGTGTGTGTGTGTGTGTGTGTGTGTGTGTGTGTGTGTGTGTGAGTGTATTTGTGCGCGCACGCCTAGCGGAGGTTGAGCTTCGGTTCTTGAGTCCCACCTCTCAACTTTCAATACAGATTCCTTACCATGTTGGTGTGTTCATCGCGTTCGTTCACTGCTCTGTGGCTCAGTGGACCTGGTTCTGTACCTTCAGGTGAACGGTCTTGCAGTGTCTTGAAGTACGTCTAGGTTTACTGTCGTTCAACTGTGGGTTGAACGACCCGTCGTTCAACTGTGGGTTGAACGACTCGTTTGGGATCGTTTCAACGACCTTATTAAGCTCATCATCAACTCTAAATCTTTCTAGATCTAAATTTGTAAATCTTTCTAAATCTAAATTTCTAGATTCAAGAAATCTAAAAAAAAAGAAAATTCTGAATAATTAGTGAATTTGAATAGAAAAAAGCCAGAAAAAACATTTGGCAAATTTATTACAAATTAAGGCATTGTATTTTTTGTAATTAGGTGTTGTTGGTTGCGGGGATTATCGTTCCCGCGGCCCGGTCTCTGAGCAGGCCTCCTGGTTGGTGGTCTGGCCAACCAGGTTGTTGGAGACAGCTGCTCATATTTTCTTGTGGCATTTGTTAAATGTAAACATTTCAAATATTTAAGTGTTTATTATCATATTTATTCATAATTTTTTTTTTTTAGATGAATCTCTTGACCTCTGGGAGGCCCTTGTCTCTCTCTCTGTCTCTCTCTCTCTCTCTCTCTCTCTCTCTCTCTCTCTCTCTCTCTCTCTCTCTCTCTCTCTCTCTCTCTCTCTCTGTCTCTCTCTCTCTCTCTCTCTCTCTCTCTCTCTCTCTCTCTCTCTGTCTCTCTCTCTCTCTCTGTCTCTCTCTCTCTCTCTCTCTCTCTCTCTCTCTCTCTCTCTCTCTCTCTCTCTCTCTCTCTCTCTCTCTCTCTCTCTCTCTCTCTCTCTCTCTCTCTGTCTCTCTCTCTCTCTCTGTCTCTCTCTCTCTCTCTCTCTCTCTCTCTCTCTCTCTCTCTCTGTCTCTGTCTCTGTCTCTGTCTCTGTCTCTCTCTCTCTCTCTCTCTCTCTCTCTCTCTCTCTCTCTCTCTCTCTCTCTCTCTCTCTCTCTCTCTCTCTCTCTCTCTCTCTCTTCTTTCTTTCCCCCCCCCTCCCCACTGTACACAAATATTGATGTAAAGACTTCGTCTTGCGTCCCATGAAGGGAAGACTGACTCACAGATCAGTGAGGTTAAGCTGGGACTGAATGTATGGGTGAGCCTGTAGATGAGGCAATGGAATTGAAAGCTGAAATGGTTGAACATTTAAGCTGGAAGGAGTGATTGGAAAGGGGTGAGCTTGGGATTGGGACCAGGAGATGAATTACAACCACGAACACCCTGTTGCCGGGACCCAGGAGTTGAAGTACAACATTAGCCTTTACCAAGTTGAGCCTCAAACTCTTAAGTCTGATCCGTATTGTCATTCAATCATCAATCCATTCATCAATTCTCCAACTTGGTTCCTTATTCCAAGTTTTCCTTAAGTTGTGTTCAGTTCAGTTAACAACTGAGACTAATTAGGCGGTGTTGTTGGGGAAGATTTAGTGTGTTAATACTTACCTAGTTGTGCTTGCGGGGGTTGAGCTCTGGCTCCTTGGTCCCGCCTCTCAACTGGTGTACAGATTCCTGAGCCTACTGGACTCTATCATATCTACATTTAAAACTGTGTATGGAGTCAGCCTCCACCACATCACTGCCTAATGCATTTCATCCGTTAACTACTCTGACACTTGAAAAAGTTCTGGAAATCATCTCAAGGTAAGGTAAGGTACCCCTTGGTGTCTTATTGTCTACAGAATTAAATCCCCATTTGCAATATACAGGATCGAGTGGATTAAAGCTCCACAGAAACTTCCTACCATCGATGGTGACCAAGAAATAATTCACGTAGAAAAATCTATGAAAAAAAACGACTGCAACGCTCAAAAGTATTTCCTAATATTAAATATTCTTACTTGAAGTACTGTAAATACAAGCAATAACTGGAGCTACAATATAATGACTGAACAAAGACTGGAATACGTAAAAGTATACAGAGGAATGCTGAGCACATCCTTCCTCTACCAAGTCCGCACAGCTACTGAGGCATTTAAACACCAGTAGGGGAGCAGCTGAGCCGGCCCCATGGCAGTGTTGCCACATCTCATTAACTTTAAAAATCTAAACTCTTTAACATAGGAGTTAAATAACCTCACTAAACAATAACCACCAATCACCTACGGGAATAAACAACATTGTTGACGCAAAATCTTCCCACAATACATGAAGATTTTTTTTAAATGTAATAATTACCAGTCTAATCTCCAAGTGGGATTAGCGGCACCATTGCCTCTCCCTCTATGACTGCTGGGCCTGCGGGCCGCTCCCAGCAACAGCCTGGTGGACCAAGCTCTCTCACACGTCAAGCCTGGCCTCAGGCTGGGCTTGGGGAGTAGAAGAACTCCCACAACCCCATCAAGCTGGTATGCCACCTACCCCCCCCCCTCTCCCCCCCCAACTCCCCCCCCAACTCCCCCCCCAACTCCCCCCCCCAACTCCCCCCCCCAACTCCCCCCCCCCAACTCCCCCCCCCACTCTCCCCCCCCTCTCCCCCCCCTCTCCCCCCTCTCCCCCCCTCTCCCCCCTCTCTCCCCCCTCTCCCCCCCCTCTCCCCCCTCTCTCCCCTCTCCCCCCCCCTCCCCCCACTCCCCCCCACTCCCCCCTCTCCTTGTAGCCATTTCATGTTAATTAATAAAATCGTAATCTTTTGTTAACAGGGTACAAAGTTTCATACCTCTGTGGTATTTAAACTTTGTGGGGGATTTTGTGTGATTTTACAGCGGTGGCGTCCAGGGTTTAAGGGGGAAGGGGGGGGGGGGTAGGAAATGGGGGGAGGGGAATGGAGGAAAAGGGAAAGGGAGTTCGTCTCTCAACCTTCTCTTGACTCTTTTCTGTCTCTCTTTAGTGCTTCTTTATTGTTCCGTGTTCCTAGTTCTCTGTTTCTTTAATGTGCTAGCTTGGTCCTTCTCCGCTTTGGTAAATGAACTCTCTCACTCTGTCTGTCTGTCTCTCTCTCTCTCTCTCTCTGTCTGTCTGTCTGTCTCTCTCTCTCTCTCTCTCTCTCTCTCTCTCTCTCTCTCTCTCTCTCTCTCTCTCTCTCTCTCTCTCTCTCTCTCTCTCTCTCTCTCTCAGCCCCTCTCTCCTCACCCCCCTTTCTCTATTTTATCCCCTTCTTCTTTTTCTCTTCAAACATCCCTCCTTTCTCTTTTATCCAGCCTTCTCTCCTTGTCTCTGTTTTTTTCTGTCTTCCTGTCACTCCCGTTCACTGTCCTAGTCGACCCGGTCTCTCTGCAGGGCAATCTTTTGTCTGTCTCTGTCTCTCTCTGTCTCTCTCTGTCTCTCTTTCTCTCTTTCTCTCTCTTTCTCTCTCTCTTTCTCTCTCTCTTTCTCTCTCTCTCTTTCTCTTTCTCTCTCTCTTTCTCTTTCTCTCTTTCTCTTTCTCTCTCTCTTTCTCTTTCTCTCTTTCTCTCTCTCTTTCTCTCTTTCTCTCTCTCTCTTTCTCTCTCTCTTTCTCTCTCTCTCTTTCCCTCTTCTGTCTCTCTTCTGTCTCTGTCTCTCCCCCCCTTCCCCTATCTTCCCTCTCCCCCCCCTCCCCCCTCTCCTCCCCCCCCCAACATTCGTGATGGAACTGGTGGTTTAAGCGGTAACAAAGTTAGTATTTTTCCACCGATGGGTTGACTCAAATTTATGTATCGCGTTACTGCTCAATATTCGAAAAAAAATTGAGAACATTTGATTTGTTTGTTTATTTATGCATATGTTTTGAACTGAATAATGAAAATGCAGTCAATTTATAATTGAGTTTTCTCAACTTCTGTTTCCCCCCCCCCTCTCTCTCCCATTCCACTCCCCCCCCCCTCTCTCCCATTCCACTCCCCCCCTTCTACCCTTTCCATTCTTCTTCCCTTTCCACAATTTTCATTGCTGCTATTCGTTTGCATTTTTGTTCTATCTCCTTTCTGCTTCTTTTCCACCTTTTTTCGGTTCCTTCCATTTCATCTATGAGTTGTCGTTTTTCATCATCTTATTTGGGTCTGGGGTTCTGGTGCTGGCAATGGAGGATTGACTGGGCACCAACCTTTGACTCCAAACCCATTGTTCACCTAGCAGTAATTGGGGGAATTGGTTGTTAATCGCTTGGCGAATCGTGTGTGTGTTTGTGGTGTGTTTGTGTGTGTTTGTGTGTGTGTGTGAAGCGGCAGCTAACGCTTAGATTAGCTCCCTTTAGTCAGAGAGCTGTGAGGGGGGGGGGGAGGGGAGGGGTGAGAGGGTGTTAGGAAGAATGTGTCATCTCCAGCGCCGCTCTCTGTACCTGGCTCATTCTTAAGTTGCATTTCCTTGCACTCAAGAATTTATTTCTTGCGACGTTTGAGTGGACCAGTGGGTGGTGGAGGGGCGGGGGGGGGGGGGGGTAAGGTTGAAAGGAAGAGGTTAATGGAAGTAGACAGTTGGAGTGTGGAGGAGCGGGGGGGGGGGGGTTGAAGGTTTCCTCCTTCCGTGGTGGAGACATTGAGAGACGCCAAGAAAGCCGGCATGGAGGAGGGAAGAGGAATGAAATTGAAATTGAAATAAGTTTATTGAGGTAAAATACACACAAAGGGATGAGGTAGCTCAAGCTATTCTCGCCCCGTTCAGTACATCGTGTTAATACATACATATACACACACACAAAGGGAAGGAGGTTGGTACTTAACTGGTTGATGGGGTTCTGGGAGTTCTTCTACTCCCCCAAGCCCGGCCTGATGCCAGGCTTGACTTGTGAGAGTTTGGTCCACCAGGCTGTTGATGCTTGGAGCGGCCCGCAGGCCCACATATCCATCACAGCCCGGTTGGTCCGGCACTCCTTGAAGAAAATTATCTAGTTTTCTCTTGAAGATGTCCACGGTTGTTCCGGCAATATTTTTTATGCTCGCTAGGAGGGTGTTGAGCAACCGCGGACCTCTGATGTTTATACAGTGTTCTCTGGTTGTGTCTATGGCACCTCTGCTCTTCACTGGTTCTATTCTGCATTTTCTTCCATATCGTTCACTCCAGTACGTTGTTATTTTACTGTGTAGATTTGGGACCTGGCCCTCCAGTATCTTCCAGGTGTATATTATTTGGTATATCTCTCTTCTTCGTCTCCTTTCTAGTGAGTACATTTGAAGAACTTTGAGACGATCCCAATAATTTAGGTGTTTTATCGCGTCTATGCGTGCCGTATATGTTCCCTGTATTCCCTCTATTTCAACAATCTCTCCTGCTCTGAAGGGGGAAGTGAGTACTGAGCAGTACTCAAGACGGGACAACACAAGTGACTTGAAGAGTACAACCATTGTGATGGGATCCGTGGATTTGAAAGTTCTCGTAATCCATCCTATCATTTCTCTGGCTGACGCAATATTTGCTTGGTTATGCTCCCTAAACGTGAGGTCGTCAGACATCATTATTCCCAAATCCTTTACATGCTGTTTTTCTACTATGGGTACATTTGATTGTGTTTTGTACCCTGTATTATGTTTAAGGTCCTCATTTTTAAAGTAGCTGAGTACCTTTAATTTATCACTGTTAAACATCATGTTATTTTCGGCTGCCCAGTCGAAACCTTTATTAATATCTGCTTGTAGGTTTTTAATGTCTTCAGCAGAGGTAATTTTCATGCTGATTTTTGTGTCATCTGCAAAGGATGAAATGGACTGCATGGGTTGCATTGCGGAAGCACAAAGGGCTGGCATGCAAGACACAACGAGGTCAATGACATCATCAAGAGAAGCCTCGTCTCAGCTGGGTGCCCAGCGGAGAGAGAACCTCGCATCCTAGGGGTCCAAAACCCGGATTTCCCCGCACTTCGCCCTGATGGCATCACCATATACTCATGGAAGGAGGGTAGACAGTTGGTGTGGGACTACACATGTGTATCCACCCTGGCTGACACCTATGTACACTTCGGAGCTGATCAAGCAGGTGGGGCGGCCAACCACAGGGAAACAGCAAAATCACTCAAGTACAGGCGACTGGAAGGTCAATACCTCTTTGTTCCCATAGCGTCTGAGACGCATGGCCCCTGGGGCAAGAGTGCCTTGAGATTTCTCAAGGAATTGGGTTCCAAGCTCATTGACGTCACCAGAGACCCAAGGGCTTCCAGTTTTTTGTTTCAGCGTCTCAGTGTGGCGATCCAGAGGGGAAATGCTTGCTGCGTCCTCGGTTCCTGTCCAGAAGCGGAGGAGCTTCAAGAGATCCATAACCTTTAGGCATTTGTCTTGTATGTTTTGTAACCTTTAAATACACAATAAAGGAAAAAAAAGGGGGGGAAGGGGGTGGTAGGAGAAAAGCACACAGAAACTGTATTGGAGGGGACCTACATTCCCTCCAATGCGTTATGTGTGGTTTCCTCCGAGGCTATGGGTCCCCCTTCTTCCAGCCAGAGGCTATATATATATATATATATATATATATATATATATATATATATATATATATATATATATATATATATATATATATATATATATAATAATATGATACTCGAGATAGTGGCGTTAACAACAACATCAAGAGGAGCCTCACCACAGCTGGATGCCCAGCTGAGAGAGAGCCCCGTTACCTAACGCCCCGTAACTCTGATGCTCTTATTGGTCGCCCGGATGGTATCACAGTGAACCCCTGGAAGAATGGCAAGAAGTTGGTATGGGACTACACGTGAGTATCAACCCTGGCTAACACCTACATTGACCTCAGTGTTGCACAACCAGGTGGCGCTGCCACTCACACGGAAGCAGCCGAATCCCGTAAATACAGAGAACTGGATCACCACTACAATTTTGTCCCCATTGTTTCTGAGACACTCGGCGCCTGGGGTAAGAGTGCTACCAGGTTTTTTTTTATGAACTGGGTTCTAGGCTAATTGAAACAACAAGAGACCCTAGAGCTGCCAGCTTCCTTTTCCAGCGCCTCAGCTTGGCGATACAGAGGGGAAATGTTCACTGCATCCATGGTTCCTGGCCGCCATCTGAGGAGCTGAAGGAACGTCCATGTTTGCAGATGACGTGAAATTGATGAGACGAGTTGTGACAGCTAAGGATTGTAGGCTGCTCCAAGTGGACTGGATCAAGTTGTAGAGATGCTCGGAGAAATGGCTACTGGAGTTCAACACGAGCAAGTGTAAAGTTATGCAAAGGAGAACAGGAGACCAAAGGGAGAGTACACAATGAAGGGAAAGTACCTGCTTGTAAGACGCCAGGAAACGACTTGGGAGTGGACCTAACACCATACCTTACTAGAGAGAGACATATAGGATAACGTCAGCTGCGTACTCTACGCTAGCAAAAGTTAGAACATCATTCAGTAACCTAAATAAGGAGGCATTTAGAGCCATTTACACCACCTACGTGAAACCAGTCTTAGAGTATGCAGTCAGTCTTAGGGTATGCTTAGGGTAGTCTCCGTAAGACTAGTCTCAGTCTTAAGGCGGCATCGTCATCAGTCAAGGAGCAACACCTAAAGAAATAAGTAACTGGAAAAGGTTCAGAAGTTTGCGGAGACGCTCGTCCAAAAATTGCAAGGGATGGGATATGAAGAGCGACTGAAAGAATTAAACCAGATGACGCTATGAAAAAAAAAGAGAAGGAAGACATGATAGAGACGTATAAAATACTTAGAACAGACTTGAAATAGAGGAAATGTACACACTGAATAGCAACAGAACAAGGGGACATGGGTGGAAGCGTGAAACACAAATGAGTCATTGAAATGCTGAAAAGTTTTCATTGAGCGTAAGAGTAGTGGAGAAATGGAATGAACCAAAGGAGCACGTTGTGGAAGCAAAGTCCATTCATCATTATAAAATGAGATATAATAAGCAAACTCCATCAGGTCAGGTGTCATTGCAAGAGACAACCTAGAAAGGCGGGATCCAAGAGGAAGAGCTCGACCCTGCACGCACAAATAAGGGGAGTACAGACAGAACAAAAATGTGAAATTAGCCATTCAGGGGAATGCAATAAGTTTGTCAAGAAACACGGGGGGGGGGGGGGGTAGAGGCTGGTGGCGTGTGATGTGCGGGTAGCAACAGTTTTATGAAACATTCCTTGCATAGCCTACAAGACGCGTGCAAGACTCCAGGAGGTGTTTACAATGTCTTAACCTTTCCTACTCAGGAAAACTGCGAGATTTGTTAATCTAAATTGTTCAAATTACGCGTCTGAGGGTTGAGCTGAAGCTCCCGAGTCGTGAACAAATCCACAAGGGCCGTGACGAGGATTCGAACCTGCGTCCGGGAGCATCCCAGACACTGCCTTCATCGACTGAGCTACGACAGGGTTAAAATGTTCTGAGTCGTGCCTGTCTAACTGGTAATTACCTAAGTGTAGTTACAGGATGAGAACAGAAGCAGCTAAAGAGTTATTGGTTCTGTTGGCGATTATTTGTATTTGTAGTACGTGGGGAGTGAAGCATTTATACAGCGTTGTGGTTCGAACAAAAGTCGTCAGCGAAGCACTTGTTCCGGAAGTGTTCGGACGTCAGCAGTTGTGAGTCGTGTGTAAACCGTTTTTCATTCATAAACAGGTGGGTTTGGCGGGTGGATGGAATGGACTTTGGCCTTTGTTTATGAGGACGGGCTGCACTGTGAGATTCAACATTCTTTGGAACAGGTTAGTGTCTCTAAACTACCACTACCTAGAAGGCCAATAGTGCATTAAGAGTGGCTCCTGAAGAAATAATGGGGGTCCCCCATAGTATGGGTGCTAAGGGGAGGAACGCGACACCCTTCAGCTACGCACCTTAACCCAGTAAATCACAAAAAAACACCTTCTTGGTGCGAGCTGTCTGCGCCGGCTCCCTCATGGATCTCAAATGGTCCTTCAACTTCTACAGCTCTGTGGTCCCAGACCAGACCCGACAAAAAAGACCATATATTATACCCGACACCACAGCCAAGCTCAGGTGCTATACAGTCTTCTCCCAGCTTGCACCATGGGAATTGGGAGACCCATAGGCGCCAAGCATTCTGTGCTGGCCGCCGAATTTTGATAATTACTCACAGACACGCTCAAAATAATTTAAGTCTCCCGGGTTACCACAATGTAATGTTGCTATGTGGGAAACCTACACATTGTCAAGCCAGAAAAACATCACAGGTAAAGATAGTGAGGAAACTTGTTTTCACATATAGCAAGAATTAGTCAATAAATCTATATGAGGTGGCGAGACAGACCAACAAGAAATGAGTCTTGCATAATGAGCTTAGACAAGATAGTGAAGGTTGGAGGAGACTAAGCAAGCACTAAGCTCCTGCTCAGGTTCCGGGTGTTCAGCTCCTATTCTCATTCTATACCTCCTATTTTCTTATTATCCTCTCTCTTAGTTCCCATTTTCTCTTCAGCTGCCAGTCTCTCTCTTACCTCCCATTTTTTTTCTTAGCTTCCATTCCCATTCTTAGCTCCATGTCGAGCCTGACCTGGGGGGGCTATTCTCATTCTGTCTGTCTCTGTCTCTCTCTCTCTCTCTCTCTCTCTCTCTCTCTCTCTCTCTCTCTCTCTCTCTCTCTCTCTCTCTCTCTCTCTCTCTCTCTCTCTCTCTCTCTCTCTCTTCTCTCTTCCGTTCTCTCTCTCTCTCTCTCTCTCTCTCTCTCTCTCTCTCTCTCTCTCTCTCTCTCTCTCTCTCTCTCTCTCTCTCTCTCTCTCTCTCTTCTCTCTTCCGTTCACACTTTCCATACTCCCTCTCTGTCTTTTTGAGAGAGTGTGGCTAGGTTCACGACTACGCTTGACCTATTTCCTTTCCACCTGCTTCTCCTCCTCCTCCGGCCTCTCCCACCTGCTGCGCTACCTTCTCTTCCACTTGCCCTTCTACCTTCTCTTCTATCTGCTTTTCAACCTGCTCTCCTTCCTGCTCCTCTACCTGCTCCTCCTCACCTCTTCTAGTCAAAGGGGCTTTTTTACTGCGACAATCAATACGGTTCAATTATGACAGTCTGCAGGGAGCCCTGTGGATCGTCTTGGTCCCCCTCCCTCCTTCCCTCTTCCTTCCCTCTTCCCTCCCTCCCTTCCTCTTCCCCTCTTCCCCTTCCTCTTTCTTTCCCCCCCCCGTACTTCTTTCTTTCCTCTTTCTTCTATCTCAAGCTCTGGAGCGGTTCCTGACAGAATACTAATCGACCTTGTTACCTTGAGCTGGTTCGTCTGTTCACCTTTAATTAGTGTGTGTTGATTACGATTGTAAGAGTGAGTTAAGGTGACGGGCTGAGAGAGGGAGAGAGAGAGAGAGGGAGAGAGAGAGAGGGAGAGGGAGAGGGAGAGGGAGAGAGGGAGAGAATGAGAGGGAGAGAATGAGAGGCAGAGAATGAGAGGGAGAGAATGAGAGGGAGAGAATGAATGAGAGGGAGAGAATGAATGAGAGGGAGAGAATGAATGAGAGGGAGAGAGCGAATGAGAGGGAGAGAGCGAATGAGAGGGAGAGAGCGAATGAGAGGGAGAGAGCGAATGAGAGAGAGAGAGCGAGCGAATGAGAGAGAGAGAGAGAGCGAGCGAATGAGAGAGAGAGCGAGCGAATGAGAGAGAGCGAATGAGAGTGAGAATGAGAATACTCGACACTGCAGGGGAAAAAAATTATCTTGAAGCACTGTTTAGTCTACAGTGAAGCTATTGGACACTGTTGGAAAGTAGAAATGCTCAAACTACCAAGACGGACATAGGTGGATGGTAGATTAGGTCTACGTAGATGAAATGTAGATGCAGGTGCTTAGATTAGGCTGACCTTGGAAACATCGATTAAATTAGGGTATGGGTGGGTTAGATTAGGTTGACATAGGTGGGAAGAAGCCGGAATGGTCCCCAGGACTATATGCAACTGAAAACTCACACACCCCAGAAGTGGCTCGAACCCATACTGCCAGAAGCACTCTGCTGGCGTACAGGACACCTTAACCAGTGTTGGAGTGAATGAAGCAGGGCTCGAATGATACCTTCAGGTTGATGTGAATGCAAAAACAACTTGACTTCCTCTCTCCGGGATTGTCACTATTTCATATTGTCACAGGGTGCCCGAGGGGTGTGGGGGGGGGGGTGCAGGCTGGCGTCGTTGGTATTCAATCTGTCGTCAGGCGAGGCGCGTTCAGGCGGCGGCCCAACCCAAAGACGCCTTCAACAATTTTAACATGCAGCATATTCAACATTTTGTATTTTCTCAAATATAAGGTAATATTATTTCACACTGGAATGTGCTGAATAGTTAGTCCTATCTGTACTCACCTAGTTGTGCTTGCTGGGTTGAGCTCTGGCCCTTTGGTCCCGCCTCTCAACTGTCCATCAACTGGTGTACAGGTTCCTGAGCCTACTGGGCTCTATCATATCTACATTTGAAACTGTGTATGGAGTCAGCCTCCACCACATCACTGCCTAATGTATTCCATTTGTCAACCTCTCTGACACTGAAACCAAATTTTATAATGTCTCTGTGGCTCATTTGGGTACTCAGTTACCACCTGTGTCCCTTTGTTCTTGTTCCACCCATGCTAAATAGTTTCTCTGTCCACCCTGTCAGTCCTCTCAGAATTTTGTAGGTGGTGATCATGTCTCCCCTTACTCTTCTCTAATCCAGGAACGTGAGGTTTAGCTTCCGTAGCCTTTCCTCGTAGCTCATACCTCTCAGTTCTGGGACTAGTCTGGTGGCATACCTCTGAATCTTCTCTAACTTTGTCATGTGTTTAACTATGGTATGGGCTCCAGGCTGGACCTGCATACTCTAGGATTGGTCTGACATGTGGTATACAAGGTCCTCTCACAGGATGAGTGACGCTGCCCAATACTGTCACTATATATATATATATATATATATATATATATATATATATATATATATATATATATATATATATATATATATATATATAATATGGTGTAGTGCAGTAGAGATTGGACAGCTGCACCAAACCTCATCTCATCATATAGATGGTCTCCTGATGGCGTTTTTCAAGTCCCCAGTCAGCCTATACCAGCCTTGGCCCAGATTCACGAAGTAGTTACGCAAGTACTTACGAACGTGTACATCTTTCCTCAATTTTTGACGGCTTTGTTTATTTATTAAACAGTTTACAAGCATGAAAACTTGCCAATCAACTGTTGTTATTGTTATAAACAGCCTCCTGGTGCTTCGGAGCTCATTAACTGTTTAATAATTGTAAACAAAGCCGTCAAAGATTGAGAAAAGATGTACAGGTTCGTAAGTTCTTTCGTGAATCTGGCCTCTTGTCACGTTGGCTCTCGTTCGAGCTACGTTCTCGTAGCAGGAACGTAGCTAGAAGCTAACATCATGTGTCGTTTCATATTTCGTTCTGAAATATGCGCTCGTTCGAGCTCCTAGACAGCCTCAGGCCGGGTTTTGGGGAAGGGGGGGGGGGGAGTAGAAAAACTCTAGAAACCCGCTCCAGGTACTCTCCAGGTAAAAACCATCCATGGGTGGAGTTGCATGGTGAGGGAGGTTCATAGGCTGTCTTTCAGTTCTTAACTAGATCAGTAGCTTCATCTCACTAGACTCAGGTTAATTTTGTAGTGGGGGATTGTAGTGGGGGAGTGGGGGGGATTGTGGTGGGAGTGGTGGGGGGGATTGTGGTGGGAGTGGGGGGGGTTATGAAGGGAAGGGAACTATCAGGAGAACGAGCCCATTAGCCATTACGACTATATAGCACCTGGAAGGGATCAGGATATGGGATGGGACGAGGGGAAAGGAATGGTAGCCATACTAGTTGGCCGGTGGTGCTGTGGGTGACGGTTGGGGACGGTCTGATAACGTGTATCTGCAACGGTTTATTGTGTCCGTAAAAATACACCTTAATGCCTATAAGCAATTAGTTTTAATATCTGTAACTTTTATTTGTCTATAACTTTCCTCCGCGCTAGATTGCCTGTTCTTGTCTAGTGTGTCTCTACTCAGTGAAATTGGCTCATATTGTGGTAATGATATAGCCTGTTCTCCTACAGCCTGGCCTCCTACAGGCTGTTCTCTTACAGGCTGGCCTCCTACAGGCTGTTCTCCTACAGGCTGGCCTCCTACAGGCTGGCCTCCTACAGGCTGGCCTCCTACAGGCTGCTCTCCTACAGGCTGTTCTCCTACAGGCTGTTCTCCTACAGGCTGTTCTCCTACAGGCTGTTCTCCTACAGGCTGGCCTCCTACAGGCTGTTCTCCTACAGGCTGGCCTCCTACAGGCTGGCCTCCTACAGGCTGGCCTCCTACAGCCTGGCCTCCTACAGCCTGGCCTCCTACACAGTTTCAAATGTAGATATGATAGAGCCCAGTAGGATCAGGAACCTGTACACCTGTTGATTGACGGTTGAGAGGCGGGACCAAAGAGCCAAAGCTCAACCCCCGCAAGCACAAATAGGTGAGTACACACACACACACACACACACACACACACACACACACACACACACACACACACACACACACACACATCAAATCTCAAACAGGGAAAATTCTTCACTGTCCTTCAAAACTCTTACTGACTTGGATAGAACGCAGGGAGATGGGGGAGTGGGGGGGGGCTTGCCCACTTGCCTGGCGTGATGAATGGTTCTCTGGTCACTCTTGTGGCACTCCCTGGCACCCCTACACATGGCACTCCCTGGCACCCCCACACATGGCACTCCCTGGCACCCCCTCAACCCTGGCAACCACAAACATGGCACTCCATGGCACCCCCTCACCCCTGGCACCCACACACATGGCACCCACACACATGGCACTCCCTGGCACCCTTCACCCCTGGCAACCACACACACATGGCACTCCTTGGCACCCTTCACCCCTGGCAACCACACACATGGCACTCCCTGGCACCCTTCACCCCTGGCAACCACACACACATGGCACTCCTTGGCACCCTTCACCCCTGGCAACCACACACACATGGCACTCCCTGGCACCCCCTCACCCCTGGCACCCCCCTCACCCCTGGCACTGCTGGCTCTTATCTGTTACCGCCACGCTCATGGCACTTGTACTCTAGTGCCAGCGTCTCCACTTGACGCTCTCGTATCTGTGGCACCCGCTGGCCCTCACATCTGGCACTCTACATTAGTGCCACGCCACCAACGGCTGTGTGTACACGTGTTAAGTGTACCTGGAACGTACCTGGAGACGTTCTCGAGAGTTCTCCTACTCCTCCAGCCAGGCCTGAGGCCAGGCTAGACTTGTGATAACTTGGTCCAACAGGCTGTTGCTTCTAGCGGCCCGCAGGCCCACATATACATCCACTACAATCCTTGGGCGCTGCGGGTAGACTATATATATATATATATATATATATATATATATATATATATATATATATATATATATATATATATATATATATATAAACAAGTTGTTTGCCACAACCGAAGGTATAGTCCACTTGATACATGAAAACAGGAGATGTTTTTAACGGTAAACAAACAGTTCTATTGCAAGCAGCTGGTTCTAACGGGAGACTCAAGGTTCTATAGTGGCAAACAGGAGGCTTTAACGGTAATAAGAACATTTCTAGCAGTAAACAGAAGACTAACGATGAATAGGTTCTGATGACAAGCGGGAGATTCTAACGGTAAACAGGTTCAAACAGAATGTAGGTTCTAACAGGCAGAATGGTCTAGCGAAAAGCAGGAAATTCCGAATGCAATAAGGTCATTTCTAACGGCAAACAGGAGGTTCTAACAGTAACTGAACAGTTCTAACGGCAGGTTGAAGCATGCATGGTAAAAACACACCCAGTTGAGAGGCGGGACCAAAGAGCCAAAGCTCAACCCCCCCGCAAGCACAGCTAGGTGGGTACAGATCGATGAATGCAATGTACACATATACTGCCCATACGTACCCAGGGGTAAGGGGGGGGAGGGGGGTAGCTTACCCATTTCCCCATACCCTTCACGCCTATAGGCTCACCCTACCCCCATTCCCCCCCCCCCATGTTATAACCGAGCCCACTGTAATTCACGACGAATTCGACTGTATCTGTTCTTCCATTATTATCATTTTGTGTCACCCTGTTGTGTACTGTTCGACAATCGCAAGTCAGAATTGCTTAGACAACGGGCAGATAATAACGAGAAGGCTTAGGAACTATAGGGAGCTCAATCCTGCAAGTCTAAATTTGGTTAGTCCATATAGAATTGAGCGGTAGAATGACGTCTCGATCCGACGTCAAACTTCTCGACGTCTCTCATTCTCTAACAATATGGCGGACTTTCCGTCTATAGAATTCACTCACAAAATGCAAAAAATAAAAATTGCCCGGGTCGCAGATTCTCGCTAGTGAAATTCGCATATCAATCCGTTTCTGAGCAATCAGAAACGATTGAGAGAGACGGTAGAGGAGTGGGGGGGGGGGAGGAGATGGTGGGTAGGAGAACCAAGTCAAGGAGTCCTTGAGAAGACTTGAAGCTATGAGAGTCCCTGCAGGGGCCAGCCACATACATCCCTGGCGTCAGAGGTTCAGGTAAGATATCCCCGTGGATACTAAGAGGAGAAGCGGAAGCCTTGTGCTTGACAAAATGAAGGAATGGTCCAACACGTGGCCACTAGAGTTCAACTCAAGTTTGGAGTAATCATGTAGGAAGACCTTATAGAACACAATAAACTGTCACAACTGCCCCAAAAAATGACAAGTTGGAGAATAGGAACTTTTCAAACGAGAGATATCAGACCAGTGATGATACTTTTCAAGACACTAGTGCTCTCCGTACGGGGCCTCGTAGCCTGGTGGATAGCGCGCAGGACTCGTAATTCTGTGGTGCGGGTTCGATTCCCGCACGAGGGAGAAACAAATGGGCAAAGTTTCTTTCACCCTGAATGCCCCTGTTACCTAGCAGTAAATAGGTGCCTGGGTGTTAGTCAGCTGTCACGGGCTGCTTCCTGGGGGTGGAGGCCTGGTCGAGGACCGGGCCGCGGGGACACTAAAGCCCCGAAATCATCTCAAGATAACCTCAAGATAACCTCTCTAGGGATGGAACAATGTTACACAATAACAGTCCCATTCAAAGCTGGAGAAATTGCTGGCATGGAGAATGTGTAAAGATTTTTTACTGGCAGAATTCACTCAATAAAATATCCAAATTATTGGAACAGCTTAAAATGGTTAAATCTGTATTCCCTAGAGCACAGGCGAGAGAGATGCACAATAATTTAAGCTTGAAAAATATTAAGAGGGGCTGGTTCCAAATGTTGCCCACTGATATAACTCCACATGGTGGAGGTATATCCACCTTATATCCCTCCATATATGAAGTGGTGGAGGTATATCCACCATATATCCATCCATATATTAAGTGGTGGAGGCGAACTCCATTCACCAAATGTAGATATGATAGAGCCCAGTAGGCTCAGGAATCTGTACACCAGGTGATAGGCGGGACCAAAGAGCCAAAGCTCAACCCCCCCGCAAGCACAACTAGTAGAGTACATGAAACTAGGAGGCATCTTGAGGTTATCTTGAGACGATTTCGGGGCTTTTTAGTGTCCCCGCGGCCCGGTCCTCGACCAGGTCCTCGACCAGGCCAACTCCCAGGTACCTATTTACTGCTAGGTAACAGGGGCATTCAGGGTGAAAGAAACTTTGCCCATTTGTTTCTGCCTCGTGCGGGAATCGAACCCGCGCCACAGAATTACGAATCCTGCGCGCTATCCACCAGGCTACGAGGGGCACAGGAAGTGCAAAATACCTCGGTTCAAAAGCAGAGATGCATTAGGTAGGCTGAGAGAACTGCCAACACCAAAGCCCCACTTTCCCATAGTCACTGATAGGTAAAAATTGATAGGCAAGCCCATATAATGCTTTCTCCTAAAGGGTGACGGGAGTCGAACCCTCATGCTTCCTGTACACCGCTATAACCGACCCGTCCTCCCATCTAACACGTCCCAAATGCGTCAAAAAATACGATATTATGATAAACTTTAAAGGACCTTAGTAATATTGACATTTTCTATGCATTGGTCTCTCTAGTTTAGAAAGAGCCGCTGCTGCTGCTTGCTGCTGCTGCTGCTGCTGCTGCTGGGGTTGTCCTCTTCTGGTTAGACGAAACAGTTGCAATTTTTGTTGTTGTTGAAGGAGTTGCAGCCTTGCCATAGGACGCCGCGTCCTTCCGCCTCAAGACCTTTTGTGCCCTCTGTAATGCTTTTTTGCGCTACCGCTCACAGGATGAGTATGGGGTACACAATAAACTAGCCGCCTCCGACGGCAACAATCGAATCCGCCTCATTATCTCGGTCGAAAGACTACAAGATGCTGACCATTGTCTTTGTGTGTGTGTGTGTGTGTGTGTGTGTGTGTGTGTGTGTGTGTGTGTGTGTGTGTACTTACCTAATTGTGCTTGCGGGGGTTGAGCTCTGGCTCTTTGGTCCCGCCTCTCAACTGTCAATCAACTGGTGTACAGATTCCTGAGCCTACTGGGCTCTATCATATCTACATTTGAAACTGTGTATGGAGTCAGCCTCCAGCCTGTGTGTGTAATTACCTAAGTGTAGTTACAGGATGAGAGCTACACTCGTGGTGTCCCGTCTTCCCAGCACTCTTTGTCATATAACGCTTTGAAACTACTGACGGTCTTGGCCTCCACCACCTTCTCACCTAACTTGTTCCAACCGTCTACCACTCTGTTTGCGAAAGTGAATTTTCTTATATTTCTTCGGCATCTGTGTTTAGCTAGTTTAAATCTATGACCTCTTGTTCTTAAAGTTCCAGGTCTCTGGAAATCTTCCCTATCGATTTTATCAATACCTGTTAGTCCCAAGTGTGTGTGTGTGTGTGTGTATGTGTGTGTGTGTGTGTGTGTGTGTGTGTGTGTGTGTGTGTGTGTGTGTGTGTGTGTGTGGACGCCTTGTAAGATGGAGTGAGGTCCCTGGTGACTGACAGATACACATCCAAGAGGGAGTTAGGCGCCTCTCACTCGCCTCCTGACAAACACCTTTTTATTTAATTTTTTTAATGACATACGGTGACTACCTTGCCTTGGGGTTACCTGGAGCTGGTTTCCAGGATCAGTGTCCAACCCCCCAACCCCACCCCCTCCCTCCCACAGCGGTCAGGCCTACTGGTCGTCGATCTGGCTGAATAGGCTGGTAGACGCCGCTGCTTGAAGTCTGGTGTATGAGACCACAGCCTGGTTGATCAAGTACCCTTTTGTGGAGATTGTCACGTTTTCTTTAGGACGCCAAGAGAGAGACAGATCGGCTGGTGATGATTTAGAGCGAAGGGTGTTGAGCGGTGTATTAAAAGTACTTGTTTCACATTCTACAGTACATGGGTCGCTCCTTGTAACATTCTACAGTACATGGGTCGCTCCTTGTAACATTCTACAGTACATGGGTCGCTCCTTGTAACATTCTACAGTACATGGGTCGCTCCTTGTAACATTCTACAGTACATGGGTCGCTCCTTGTAACATTCTACAGTACATGGGTCGCTTCTTGTAACATTCTACAGTACATGGGTCGCTTCTTGTAACATTCTACAGTACATGGGTCGCTCCTTGTAACATTCTACAGTACATGGGTCGCTCCTTGTAACATTCTACAGTACATGGGTCGCTCCTTGTAACATTCTACAGTACATGGGTCGCTCCTTGTAACATTCTACAGTACATGGGTCGCTCCTTGTAACATTCTACAGTACATGGGTCGCTCCTTGTAACATTCTACAGTACATGGGTCGCTCCTTGTAACATTCTACAGTACATGGGTCGCTCCTTGTAACATTCTACAGTACATGGGTCGCTCCTTGTAACATTCTACAGTACATGGGTCGCTCCTTGTAACATTCTCATCTTGGGCCGGTCAATGTATATATATATATATATATATATATATATATATATATATATATATATATATGCCAGGATTTTGCTTGAGGGGGAGGGGGGGGGGGAGTAGAACTTCAGGTATTCTCCAAGTATACCTCCTGGGCGTCTGACAGCTGAGTGGACAGCGCTTCGGATTCGTAGTCATGAGGTTCCGGGTTCGATCCCCGGTGGAGGCGGAGACAATTGGGCAAAATGTTTCTTTCACCCCTGATGTCCCTGTTCACCTAGCAGTAAATAGGTACCTGGGAGTTAGACAGCTGCTACGGGCTGCTTCCTGGAGGGGAAGGGGGGTGTAACAAAAAAGGAAGCCTGGTCGAGGACCGGGCCGCGGGGACGCTAAGCCCCAAAATTATCTCAAGATAACCTCAAGATAACCTCAAGATAACCTCAAGATAACCTGGTTTCGTAATGAATTATTCCTGTGCATAAATTTGGAACCAGTCGTCTTAATATTACTCAGACGTAACTACGCATCTCTTATCTTATCATTATCATAACTTATCTTAACATTATCTTATCTGTTTAAGATAATCCAATCGGGCTGTGGTGGATATGTGGGCCTGCGGGCCGCTCCAAGCAACAGCCTGTTGGAGCAAGCTCTCACTAGCCAAGCCTGTCCTCTAGGCCGGGCTTCTTGAGGAAGTAGAACAACTCCCAGAAGCAGGCGATGAGTCACAATAACGTGACTAAAGTAAGTTGACCAGACCACACACTAGAAGGCGAAGGAACGACGACGTTTCGGTCCGTCCTGGACCATTCTCAAGTCGCCAGTAGCACAATCGACTTGAGAATGGTCCAGGACGGAGCGAAACGTCGTCGTCCCTTCACCTTCTAGTGTGTGGTCTGGTCAACTCTCAGAACCCCATCAAGCAGGTGTAATCACTTTATAGTGTGGTGTAACGTGATCTTCACTCACATATGAGGCGGGTGATACATCAACGAGCACTTTACTCATCTTATGAGGATGATTGACGGTTTGAAGTGTCTATAGAACAGCCGTCAATCACCCAGGGCGACTTGACTTCACCAACTACATGAAAATCATCGGAGCAGGAAGTGGGAGGAATCGAACCAGCATCTTGAGACACACATCTCGATCGCTCCAGACGCCCGCCTTAACCCACTGCACCACGACGTGCTTTGATTAAACCTTTATCTATCAAAATGCCGTCATCAATTTTATTCGTACTGTGTATTCAAAGTCGGTATTGGATCATTTATAATTATACTAGTTACAGCCCCACTCCTGTGTCAGGTAGGGCCACTACGGGCTCACCATAGCCCGTGCTACTTGCAACTTTTTGTTCCTAGAAGCTGAATCTTACATAACATCAGAATTATACATTGTTATGTATTAGAATTTGGTGTATAGCTAGGCCTGAATAGGCTAGGCCTACGTGTTTAGGCTCAGCTGGCAGTTATTTGTATTCGAAGTTCGTGGGTAGAGCATTTTAGACAGGTGGGATTCGAACAGGCCGTCAGTGAACCCCACTGTTTGAGAAATGTTACTAGCCGTCTGTGTTCGCTCGACTTTCAACTTGTTCGGTCGTTCGGTCGTTCGGTCGTTCGGTCGTTCGGTCGTTCGGTCGGTTCGGTCGGTTCGGTCGTTCGGTCGGTTCGGTCGGTTCGGTCGTTCGGTCGGTTCGGTCGGTTCGGTCGTTCGGTCGGTTCGGTCGTTCGGTCGTTCGGTCGGTTCGGTCGTTCGGTCGTTCGGTCGTTCGGTCGGTTCGGTTGACCAAAGGGAATATGAGGCCTCGTGAACAAGGGTGATATCCCTTGTTGACCAGACCACACACTAGAAGGTGAAGGGACGACGACGTTTCGGTCCGTCCTGGACCATTCTCAAGTCGATATCCCTTGATATCCTTGATATTGATATCCCTTGATATCCTTGATATTGATATCCCTTGATATCCTTGATATTGATATCCCTTGATATCCTTGATATTGATATCCCTTGCCTGGTTATCCCACGAATGAGAATCGTTCAGGTCAATAACTGTGTGTGTGTGTGTGTGTGTGTATGTGTATGTGTGTGTGTGTGTGTGTGTGTGTGTGTGTGTGTGTGTGTGTGTGTGTGTGTGTGTGTGTGTGTGTGCTCACCTATTTGTTCACCTATTTGTGTCTGCGGGATCGAGCATTGACTTTTGGATCTCGTGTGTGTGTGTGTGTTCGAATCCTTTTTTTTAAGTCGTCCTATATATCTTAACTGGTCATTTAGAACGGGTAAAACAGCTGAATTATTGGGAGTGCCTCAAAGCTCTCTGATTTCAGTCCGGTAGGTTGTCGATAATTTTTTTGTTTCCAGTGTGGAAAATATGTTAAGTTGAGGACTGTAGTATAAGGGATAAAATCCTATACTGCAGAGATATATAAAATATAATATAAATCCCATATACCGAGGAATTTATGTATATATGAATTTCAGCCTTTCATTTTATTTTATATCTGAATGGGGTGGGCGTCCTCATGAACAGAATGTGCATATTTTCACTGTTACAACGTGCACATATATATATACATGGACATGTATACATATGCATGTACACACATGTATTGCAAATTAACGACTGCCATCGCTGCAAGAGGAATATGGAGGAGGGGAGGGGGAGGGATAGGAAGGTTCGATTAGCCTTTTCAGAGCACTACAATCACCTTCTGTGGTTGATTGTTTAATAAATCCCTGAACTGTTTAACTGATCTCTAACCCTGTCCATGGAGGACAGTAGGAAATGTATATATATGCTGGTTAGCGTTGTAAATGTCTGGCTACGTCTGTGGTAGAAAAAAAAAACAAAAAACTCCCTCCCTCCTCTCACTCCATCCCATTCACAGCATTCTCACTCCTGTTCCTCTTCCAGAATTTCAGACTTTCAGAATTTCAGACTTTCCGAATTTCAGACTCATTTAGCCTGCTTGGAAGCCAGCAAAATGTGCCTAACAGGAAACTGAAAGAGTGTGTGTGTTCGCGCGCATGTGTCATGTGTCTCATCCCTGGAAACACAAACCGAAACTGTCTCTATTTTCCGCTTGTTACAACTTGTAATAAAGTTGTTACATCTTGGCTTAACGTGTTTATGACGTGTTAGAACGTTGTTACAATTGGCTATATTGGTTGTTATAACTGGTTAGGAGGTGTTAAAACTTGTTCGAACGTTGTACCAACGTCGTAGTTTCGGTGTGTGTTTGGCGGGATGTGTGTGCACATGTATCTCCACCATGCAGACAATATCATTGCATTTCCTGCACAATTGCAACATTCGGGGGAGATGGATTTAAGAATGAAATGTGACCCATTCCATCAACTTTCTGAAGTCATCAACCAGGCGCTCAAGGCTTAGATCTTAAAGCTTATTCACAAATGAGTTTTGAGCGACACTTACCAAACATAAATCTCGATCAAATTACCATTTGTCCCACATGGTAATTTTGATTGATTACTTCATTAAAGTTCTGTTCGAAGAGTAAGATTTTCTTAAACTCAAAACATTTCCTCAATTTATATATATATATATATATATATATATATATATAATTAAATAACTATGCCCAAGATTACCATCAAAGTGCCGTCGGGGCGATGGGGAATTAGCCTCGGCTACCATTGTCTTTGGTACAGTCACTGATGGTAAAGTGGTTAAGGTACCATGTACCCCCAGTTGCATTGTTGCATCCTTTACATTGTATTCTCATCATCAGAAATCAGTGTAATATTATATTGACTTTCTCTTAAGTTAACAGTCAAATATTTACTTACGTAAACTAACCAAACTGTATATGTACTACACAGACATTTATCAATAAGGTGTTTTACTTGAAAACACTGATGATATGCCATTAGAGATAGTGCTCCGAGATAACAGCTGCCCAGAGTAATCAAGAGTATATTTCATTTTTGTTTAATTGTAGTTGAGTTGAATTCAAATTTTATGTGAACTGATAATATTCAAGTGATATTAATTACACGGAGTGTTAGCAATCTATTATTAACGAGGTTGTTTCTCTTGACAATAACCTTTGGTTTTGACTTGTGGTTAAGGTTTTGTAAATGCTGAAACTCTCTCTGAACGATGAAAGTTTACAACCAAAATTGTTTTCGGAGTGTTAGCAAGAGGATACGTATTTCATGCCATCCTCCATTCTTATAGATGGCTTCCCCTTGGTTCCTTGTGGTCACAGGAGAGTCTGTTCATCCACATCCCTGTCTTGTACACCCACTGTAACATTTGTGTAAGCTTTGACACGTGTCAAAACAAGATCAGAGGAAAATGCCATTTTAGTTGAGGCGCCATCTTTGATTACGACCTTCCAAAGTAGTGTAGTTCTTTATCGAAGAAACGTTAAATTAAGGAAAAAATCTGTAGGAGCAGTGATGTGGGTTCGAACCTATGTGTAGGGTGTTCCCACGCACAGACGCCTCTAGCGACTATACCACGACATCGTAAAAGAATTGCAACCTGGAGTTCTACTGAACCCATGAGGGTTTCCTGAGGCTTCCACTGAAGCCGGGCCAGGATTTTCACACAATCCTCCCCCCCCCCCCATGCTCTCTGGCTTTTATGAGCTCTGTAGAACTCCAGGTTGCAATCTTTTTACCATGTCGAGGTCTAGGCCCAAAAAGCGTCTGTGCGTGGGAACACCCAGCACATAGGTTCGAGCCCTCATCACTACTCCTACGGATTTCCTCCTTGATGCATCACGTTAGTGTGATTACTCTTACGTGTTGAAACATTAAATTAGTTCCATGTCAGCCTCGTTAGCGTGGCCAAAGACGACAAAACTGACCGTTTTCTTCGATGTCTCGACCATCGAAGTATCTGGCGGGACTTCGAAGTCAAGCGAGACTTGCCACGTCACTTGTCTCGTCTCCCAATGGTAAAGCACATTGATGACTTTTGATGATATCTTGATCTTTAATGGTGTGTCTTTTATCATCTATCCCAGACTTGGCAGCAGCGCCATAAAGGGGGATTTGCTTAAGCGGTTTGACTGTATCGTGGCTAAGAACAAGGGAATTTTCTTATTCCTGGGAATATGTAGAGCAGCTGCATGTGTGTGTGTGTGTGTGTGTGTGTGTGTGTGTGTGTGTGTGTGTGTGTGTGTGTGTGTGTGTGTGTGTGTGTGTGTCTTTTGAAGTCTTAGAAGGTCATCCTTCTCATTACCTTACCTTGTCTTCCAGGTTTATATTCTTCAAACCATCGAATTTCAGCTTAAAGGTGGGGATCCTCTTGACCCAAGCGTGGGTGAAACTTTTCAAACGCTGCTTCAGCTGAATCGGTTTTAATGGCATCATTGGCTAAGGTTCTGTGGCGCATTTCGCTCAGTCACAGTTGTTAGAAAAATATAAGTTCACAATGTAAGAAGATGATTATTTGGTGAAATATTCCTGACTTTACCTCGTCTTTTTAAGCGATAAATATATATTTTCTATAACAAACGCACCAAAAAAGGATACTGTGGTAATTTTCTATTTCCCGGAAAATCATGGGTGGTTGGGCTCTATACTGCTTTATAAAGTTCAGTCGCTGAGTGCTTACACAGTTGCCTTTGACACACACTTGCGCTTCTAAGAATGTCCAGCCAACCCCCGTGCTTGAAGGGCAAGAACTGGCACATGCCTTCACGAAGGTCACTGGCTGCCCTCTTCCCCCCCCCCCCTTACCCAACCACTTGGGCTGGACGGTAGAGCGACGGTCTCGCTTCATGCAGGTCGGCGTTCAAACCCCGACCGTCCAAGTGGTTGGGTACCATGCCTTCCTTTCCCCCGTCCCATCCCAAATCCTAATCCTTACCCTTTTTAAGTGCTATATAGTCGTAATGGCTTGGCGCGCTCTCCTGATAGTTCCCTTCCCCCCCCCTCTCCTCCTTCTCCTCCTTCTCTTCCTCCTCCTCCTTCCTTCTCCTCCTCCTCCTCCTCCTCCTCCTCCTCCTCCTCCTCCTCCTCCTCCTCCAAACAGGAAGTATCCTCGAACCAGAGCCATATTTTGATTCACTCACTCACCTGTCATTTTGAATCACTCGTATTGAAACCTATTTTGTTTTCTGTCCACTTTTTTTTAACATGATTTCCTTATTATTATTTTTATTTACGTATTCACTGTTATCACTCGTGTCTCACAATGTCAAATCAAATTTAGATTTGTTTACATGAATCTGTTTACATTATTCCCTGCTTGAAATAACTGGAATTCCAATTAATCAGAGTAGGCCTTAAGGAGGTTACACTTAAGGTGAAGGAAGCACTTGAAGGCACTTAAGAGTCCCTCAAAGAGATGAGACTAGGGACTATAGGAGTGTGTTTGGTTTATGATTTTGAAACCTATGGACATTTTGGGTCAGTCTGTCTTAGAATACCCCTTGAGATGTGGGAAGGTCCAACACTGATTTTCTTCCCCCCCCCCCCCCCCTCCTTATCTCTCACCTGTCTCTCACCTCCCTCTTCCCTCTCTCCTCACTCGTCTTCCTCCTCCTCCTCTCATAGTAGAAGTCATCAAGTGGGTGAGAAGGTAAGGCTAGGACGTGGAGGGGAACTTCAAAGAGTCGAACTTTCCCATCTTGTGAACCAGTTAAGATAATGGGTAAGAGAAAGTTGATGGTAAGTTGCGAAATGGGTTAGTTGAAGGGTAGGGTAATTGGCGGTCAAGAAATTGTCCATCTCCATTCTGCACCTTCAAGATCTCTGCGCTAGGGGTCAGCTAGGAGGGAGGTGTCTGAGCTGGGAGCTCCTAGGGCAGGTATAGCTAGGATGAGGGATAAGCTGCTCCTGAGGACTCCTGCTGATCAACCAGGCTGTGTGGAGACGACGTTTGCTAGGAGAGGCACGCTCCTAGCTGACTGTTGGTGGTGGTTGCTTATTGAGAAATTATATATATATATATATATATATATATATATAAGTAATATATATATATATATATATATATATATGTAAGTAAATATATATATAAAATAAAAATAAAATAAATTCGTAAAATAAAATAAAATAAAGTAAATATATATGTGTACATACAAAAGAATGGGGGTGGTAGGAGAAGATAATATTAGTGTTCAGTGAGAAACCACAAGGTCTCCTCTGAATACTTTTTATTTTCTTCTCCGAGGCTATGGGTCCCCACATTGGCACCAGAGGTGGTACCCTCACAAACTTTTATATATGTATATATATATATATATATATATATATATATATATATATATATATATATATATATATATATATATATATATATATATATATATAATATATATACACACACACACTCACATCCTTAAGGAATCACTTATATTCCTCTCAATATAAGACTTACATTCAACTTTACATGTATTAACCTATTCAACTGAATGGATTAAATATCTCAAATGAACAAACAATTCATGTGACCTCTGACCTCTTCCAATGCTTTATTAACCTTCATTCTCTGATCCAGGAATCAGATTCACGAAGCAGTTACGCAAGCACTTACGAACCTGTACATCTTTTCGCAATCTTTGGCGGCTTTGTTTACAATTATTAAACAGTTAATGAGCTCCGAAGCACCAGGAGGCTGTTTATAACAATAACAACAGTTGATTGGCAAGTTTTCATGCTTGTAAACTGTTTAATAAAGGTAACCAAAGCTGTCAAAGATTTGAGGAAAGATGTACACGTTCGTAAGTGCTTGCGTAACTGCTTCGCGAATCTGGGCCCTGGGGTGTTTGCTAGTTTGACCCACATAGCATTTATAAAAAAAATAAATTGCATTTTGTCAACTCAACCGCTACAGTTATTTATGGAATTTTTAATCAGCCATTTGGTGACGATATCAAGACTCCCAAATGCTACGTTGATATTTGATATGTTTTAGTAATTTACGAATTTTATTAGTTTTCATGAAAGGGCAGAATTGGTGTTTTTTTGTTTAGTATTGTTTATCTTGCTTCAAATTAAGCAAAAGTGTTTGTGTTTGTAGCGATGGAGAGAGAGAGAGAGAGAGAGAGAGAGAGAGAGAGAGAGAGAGAGAGAGAGAGATAGGGATAGACATAGAGGCTGGGTTGAATATAAATACTTGTCTTAATTATTCAATAAAAAGTTACTGAAGACTAATGGGATGTTTTTCTTTCAATTTTCCAGGTAAATGATGAGTTTAGTGCTGTTGCTGGTAATGTGGTGGTGGTGGTGGGGACAGTTAGACTGAAGCCTCCCTCGAGGGACAGTTAGACTGAAGCCTCCCTCGAAGGACAGCCAGACTGAAGCCTCCCTCGAGGGACAGCCAGACTGAAGCCTCCCTCGAGGGACAGCCAGACTGAAGCCTCCCTCGAGGGACAGTTAGACTGAAGCCTCCCTCGAGGGACAGCCAGACTGAAGCCTCCCTCGAGGGACAGCCAGACTGAAGCCTCCCTCGAGGGACAGTTAGACTGAAGCCTCCCTCGAGGGACAGCCAGACTGAAGCCTCCCTCGAGGGACAGCCAGACTGAAGCCTCCCTCGAGGGACAGCCAGACTGAAGCCTCCCTCGAGGGACAGCCAGACTGAAGCCTCCCTAGAGGGACAGCCAGACTGAAGCCTCCCTCGAGGGACAGCCAGACTGAAGCCTCCCTCGAGGGACAGTTAGACTGAAGCCTCCCTCGAGGGACAGCCAGACTGAAGCCTCCCTCGAGGGACAGTTAGACTGAAGCCTCCCTCGAGGGACAGCCAGACTGAAGCCTCCCTAGAGGGACAGCCAGACTGAAGCCTCCCTCGAGGGACAGCCAGACTGAAGCCTCCCTCGAGGGACAGTTAGACTGAAGCCTCCCTCGAGGGACAGCCAGACTGAAGCCTCCCTCGAGGGACAGTTAGACTGAAGCCTCCCTCGAGGGACAGTTAGACTTAAGCCTCCTGCGGCACCCAAAGGTAAGTCTCCCGCTGTACAGTTGAAAAAAGTTTTCTTCAACAAAGGCTGAAATAAATACCAGCAAAAAAATAATTTTCGGGGGGATGGAATGAGGGGCTTTAAAATTATATATTTTTAATTTTTTTGTGTAATTCTTGTTTTTTTTACCACTAAGACTGAGGTTCATAAGAGATATCAGATGACCCACCTAGTGATGTTGCAAGCAGGAGCTGTTATCCTGCCTCAGGATAGGATAACATCTAAATCCTGAGAATAGCATCCTATCTGGATAGCATCTGAATCCTCAGAATAGGATGCTCCTAGAGACTCATTTATTTCATGAGAATGTACTTTGAAACTATCACATGGGGAACTATCATATTAGGAAGCTGGTGAAACAGCAAGCAAGAGCTGTTATCCTAACTCAGCTCATCTGAAGCCTGCTCCTAGAGGCTCATTTATGTCATGAGAATGTACTTTGAAACTATCACATGGGGAACTATCATATTAGGAAGCTGGTGAAACAGCAAGCAAGAGCTGTTATCCTTCCTCATCTCAGTTGAAACCTACTCGCTGAGCCGCGGTAGAACGGCCAGTAGTGGGTTTCAATTACATATAATCTCATTTGATCCAATATTTAGGCCTACAGAGAGGCCTAAACTTCTTTCCCCCCTCATCAAATTGTCTGAGAGATCAGAAAACCAATAAGGTAGCCCAGTTAATTTGGTCGACTCGGTACTCAATATGGTCGATTTAGGAACCAATCAGGCAGCACACCGCAGCTCTGATGGGGTGGATCTGTCAGCAAATCAGGTCGTGAGGGCTAGTGGCCAATGGGGGTAGAGAGCGGAGTTGTGTATGGGGTGAGGGGTATATATGGGGAGGGAACCACCTATTCCCAGACTCGTAAACTACCCCCCAACCAATTTCACCGCCAACGCATCACCCAATTTCCTAAGAAGCCAATCACCGAGGCGGTGGGACCCAATCTTCGGTATTGTCCCGTCATTGTGGGAGAGATTGGGGGGAGGGAGAGGTGGATAGATGGGTATTTAGATGGATAGATAGATAGATGCCCTCTAGTATACTCCAGTCTCCCATCTGTCTATGGGAGACTGGAGTATACTAGAGGGCGCCCATCTAGTATACTATAAGGGTAGGCCTAGGTTAAATGATTTAAGAAATATTATTAGTTATTCACATCCTTAATCAGTCTCTCACAGATGAAATTCTGGTCTAGGGTGAAATATTCGGTTAGATGTCCCAAGACTTTTCAGTCAGGAAAAAAACATATTTCTTTAAATTTGTTTCATTTCTCCATATTATTATATTTTTTTGAGAAGGAAGAAGGGCTAATCGGTGGGGAGAGGGGGGGGAGGAAAGACTAACAGCCCCAGGCAACGCCAGCAATATATATATATATATATATATATATATATATATATATATATATATATATATATATATATATATATATATATATTATAGTAAGGACAAGACAAGAACATATCGATGCCAACACAGAAGACAATGTCCAACATAACAGGCCAATTACACTGGATTAATCTTTGTGTTTAGATAGGAGATGCCTCGTATGGGCCAATAAGCCTTCTGCAGCCCCTATGTTTATCCCTTATGTATCCCCCCATGTTTTTCACCTTCATTGTATTATCACCTGACCTAATGCGGGTATAAAATCAACTAGTATTGTAAGATCTGTTCACTTGAGAATGAACCATGGAGGTTCGAAACGTCGTGCAAATTATACAAATAAGTGTAATACACTCTATAGTAAATCACTTCTTTTCTTCACCTTAAAAGTACGAAAATGAGTTTTGGAGAACTCCTATTCCAATTAAGCCCTGATGCTAAGAAAATAGTTAGAGGGATAGAAGCCCTAAACCAGAAAATAATAAATACAGAATATGCGGTCATATTCAATGAAACAGGTTTGAAAGAAAACCTGCTGCCAGTATACACCAATATATATATATATATATATATATATATATATATATATATATATATATATATATATATATATATATATATATACATACATACCAGGTATGTATATATATACCTATTCACATTCCTGGATTGGACGGTATCGCTTCATGCAGATCGGCGTTCAATCCCCGACCATCCCCCAAGTAGTTGGGCACCATTCCTTCTCCCCCTCCCCCTTCGTCTCATCCCAAATCCTTATCCTTATCTTTCCCAGTACCATATAGTCGTAATGGCCTGGCGCCTTCCCCCTCTGACAATTCCTTTCATGTTAACTAATTCACACCATCGTATCTAATCCTAAAATGATTAATATATCCGAGTCCTCCACTGGCTTATATGCGATATATCCGAGGAAAGTTATACGACATATCAGATGCCTGTATACTTAGAATGATCTATTGAGCTGCTGCTGTTATGGATTCAGCTTCTCGGAACAAGTTCCAAGTAGCACGGGCTATGGTGAGCCCGTAGTGGACTTACCTGGCACAGGAGCGGGGCAAGTAGCACGGGCTATGGTGAGCCCGTAGTGGACTTACCTGGCACAGGAGCGGGGCAAGTAGCACGGGCTATGGTGAGCCCGTAGTGGACTTACCTGACACAGGAGCGGGGCAAGTAGCACGGGCTATGGTGAGCCCGTAGTGGACTTACCAGGCACAGGAGCGGGGCAAGTAGCACGGGCTATGGTGAGCCCGTAGTGGACTTACCTGGCACAGGAGCGGGGCAAGTAGCACGGGCTATGGTGAGCCCGTAGTGGACTTACCTGGCACAGGAGCGGGGCAAGTAGCACGGGCTATGGTGAACCCGTAGTGGACTTACCTGGCACAGGAGCGGGGGACAAGTAGCACGGGCTATGGTGAGCCCGTAGTGGACTTACCTGGCACAGGAGCGGGACAAGTAGCCCGGGCTATGGTGAGCCCGTAGTGGACTTACCTGGCACAGGAGCGGGGCAAGTAGCACGGGCTATGGTGAGCCCGTAGTGGACTTACCTGGCACAGGAGCGGGGCAAGTAGCACGGGCTATGGTGAGCCCGTAGTGAACTTACCTGGCACAGGAGCTGGGCAAGTAGCACGGGCTATGGTGAGCCCGTAGTGGACTTACCTGGCACAGGAGCGGCGCCTCTATTGAACCTTAACCATAATGCAATATTTACCTATATGGGATAAAATAATGCTTTTATGCATATATATTGATATATTAAAAAAAAAAAACATTTTATTGGACGTATTCGAGTACTTTTTGTCGTAAGTTCTTAATTGCACTCTTAATATCTTTTTATTCTCCGTTAATTAAACATTTCCTCGATGGTTTTTTTAACGTTAAATAATAAATGTCAGGTCATGTAGTTAACACCAAGAGTGGATTAACTTAGTGTGTGGTGATTACAGACAGGGGGGGGGATTACTCTCGCTGACAATACCCGGATTACCTGCTTGTATAGCACGAGGGGGTAGGGGGAGGGATGGGGGGGGGGAGGATTATCTAATAAAGTGGGTTTAGGGGAATTATGTGGTTTGGTAGTTAGTGGGCACTATATATATCTTTTCCACTTGGGTTGGTGGTTATTGTGTGTGGTGGTGGTTCCTGGGGGGGGGGGGGTTCTGCCCCCCCCCCCCGTGGTGGAGGGGTTTCTGGCCTCCAGTGGTGGGTGGGGGGTTTCTGGTCCCAGTGGTGGGGGGGGGGGGGTTCTGACCAAAGATCATGGTAGCTACTCAAATCAGCCGAACTGTTGGTTCATAATACTTCAGGTCCAATGTTGGAAACGGGGCCGACAGAGTAGGGGGGGAGGGAGAGAGAGAGAGAGAGAGAGAGAGAGAGAGAGAGAGAGAGAGAGAGAGAGAGAGAGAGAGAGAGAATTTTGTTGTGCAAATTGTTGAAAATTATATTTTTATTCCTGTGGCGCCGGGCCGGGCTTGAGGAGTAGAAGAACTCTCAAAACCCCATCCAGGTACCATCTAGGTGATATTTTAGGTCCGTTGGGGGTGGGGGTGGGGGGTACTCGCCTAACAGTGACTAACTAGATTTATTCCTCCAAGGAGTGCCGGACCAACCGGGCTGTGGTGGGTATGTGGGCCTGCGGGCCGCTCCAAGCAACAGCCTGGTGGACCAAACTCTCACAAGTCGAGCCTGGCCTCGGGCCGGGCTTGGGGAGTAGAAGAACTCCCAGAACCCCATCAACCAGGTATCAACCAGGTATTGTTAGGATGGTGTTTAGCTCTTTATGCCTCCCCTAATTGCCTTGTTGTATCCGTTGCGTTACAATTTAACTATTCTTATGTTTAAATTCTCTGTCGTCTCTGGCTTTAAAGTTGTGGATGGAGGTGGCTTCCACAACTTGTTCTTTCAGTGCTTTCCACTTGTTGACCGCCCGTACAGGGTACCAGTATTTCCTTATAATTCCTACGAATTCAGTTTCCACTTGTGTCCTCTTGTCCTGTTTTCTCTCGCTTCGAAGAGGTTGCATCTGTCCACTTTAATCTAGCCCCCTCAGTATCTTGTATATTGTGATCATATCCCTTCCATTCCTTCTTTCCTCTTGGGTTACCTTATTTTACCTTGCAGGTACTTCGCGTTAGTTCCGAACATCACTGTCCCCGCGGCCCGGTCTCTTGACAAGGCTTCCTGGTCGGTGGTGTGGCCAGCCAGGAGGCCTGGTTTACAAATTTGGTTTACAACCAGGTTTGTAAACGATGTTCTAATGTTCGTTGGCAGGGCGTCACACACGCCGCCGATGTCACTCTGTGTGTGTGCCTCTGGTCCAGTCTGGTCTTTCTCCATCTTCATTTCCTTACACTTATAGGGATTGAACTTTGGTCACCATTTGTCTGCTGATTCCTGGCGTTTATCAAGGTGCTCCTGTAACTTTCTTCAGTCCTCAGTTCTTACATTCCATATCATCTTGCAAACATTGACGCGACTAAACTCACTCCCTCGGGCAAATCATTAACATACATTAGGAAGAGTAGTGGTCTCAGAACCGAGCCTTGTGGGACCTCCACGTGTTACATTCCTCCAGCTGGAGACCTCGTCTCTGACCGTGACGCTTTGTCTCCAGTCCGACAGGCACTCCCTGACCCAGTTTGGTGTCTTCCCAATTGTCCCAACTTACAATTCCATCTTGAGCACCAGTCTTTGGTGAGGAACATTATCAAATGCTTGTTGACAGTCTAGAAAATTGCAGTCAACCCTGCTTTCTATTTCCTGGCTTAATTTAGTAACCTTATTATGGAAGTGAATCAAGTTTGTCAGGCACGATTTTCTACTTTATAAAACCATACCTTACCTTGAGGTTACCTTGAGGTGCTTCCGGGGCTTAGCGTCCCCGCGGCCCGGTCGTCGACCAGGCCTCCTGGTTGCTGGACTGATCAACCATGATGACAGTTTGTTGTAAAGTTTGTCCTCGCTAGTTCTATAGTATTCTCAACCTCGTTTCTCTCTCCAGCACCTTACGTGGAGTTCTTGTTAGTGACATTAGTCTGTAATTTAGTTCCTCCTGTCTTGGGATTGGGTGGTTATAAATTATAGACGTGTGTGTGTGTGTGTGTGTGTGTGTATATATATATATATATATATATATATATATATATATATATATATATATATATATATATATATATATATATATATAATATGGGGAGTATATTGACGTCGGCTGAACCAGCAAGATATTAACGAGGTCTGACTGCACGTTGGTGAGGTGCAAAAGGGGGGGGGGGAGACGGTCCATATACAGTGAGGTGAAGGTTAATGAGATGGTACCTGGGTGTAGGTGAATGGGTGATCGAACCCCCGTCCCTGGGGTCATGGGTTCGAATGAGGTCACCCTCAAACTCCTGCTGCTCCTCCTCCTCCTACCCTCCTTGTAAGGGCCACAGGTAGCCGCGTGTCGTCCCCTGGGATGCTGGGATACTGGGATGCTGGGATACTGGGATACATGAGTCCACGTGGTCTGGGTCTATTGATGAGGGCTTGCTGTAGCAAGACCCCAACAGGTTTAGCTGGGACTCAGAAAACGGCCCAAGTTTATATATATATATAATATATATATATATATATATATATATATATATATATATATATATATATATATATATATATATATATGTCGTACCTAGTAGCCAGAACGCACTACTCAGCCTACTATACAAGGCCCGATTTCCCTAATAAGCCAAGTTTTCCTGAATTAATATATTTTCTCTAATTTTTTTCTTATGAAATGATAAAGCTACCCATTTCATTATATATGAGATCAATTTTTTTTATTGGAGTTAAAATTAACGTAGATATATGACCAAACCTAACCAACCCTACCTAACCTAACCTAACCTATCTTTATAGGTTAGGTTAGGTTCGGTAGCAGAAAAAGTTAGGTTAGGTTAGGTTAGGTAGGTTAGGTAGTCGAAAAACAATTAATTCATGAAAACTTGGCTTATTAGGCAAATCGGGCCATGCATAGTAGGCTGAGAAGTGCGTTCTGGCTATTAGGTACGACATATATATATATATATATATATATATATATATATATATATATATATATATATATATATATATATATATATATATATATATATATATATAATTATTCCAGGTAATGAAAGTTGTTTGGTAAAACACATGTTTGAATGTCATATATTGCACAGGGAATTCTGGTTGAGAGGGGGGAAGAGGGAGGGAGGGACACACTCTCTCTCTCACACACACACACACACACACACACACACACACACACACACACACACACACACACACACACACACACACACACACCTCCCCCCCTCCCCTCCGTCCAAGAAAACACACAGCCCCAGTGTCAAGACGGACAATAAGGAGGTCGCAAGAAGTGACTGCTGGTGCTCCAAGACTTGCTGATCAGCAAGGAGGAACGCTAAGCTGGTTAAGACTTTGATGGAATTGAAAGGATTGAAAAAAGCTTAAAATGGACAGGACTTTGCCGGAGAGAGGGGGGGGGGAGGAAGGAGGTGGCTGGTAAGGACGACTTAATGACGTTGAAGAGTACTTGTTGGGGGGGGGGGGTCTAGAAGGAACAGGCATAGAGGAATAGGAAGTGGAAGATAATGAGAGAGAGAGAGAGAAAGAGAGAGAGAGAGTGAGGAACTGAGTGAATGAAAATCACTAACGACGGCACCTTATGCTAATCAGGATGGATGGGGGTGGGTGGGGGGAGGGGGGACTTGCAAGGCACTGATAAAGTCAAGAGGAAGACCCTGGGAATGCTACATTCTTCCTCAATGGGGGGTTTTAAGGGTCGTTTGGGAGATGTATTGAACCACCACCTGGCTAGATCTTCCCCCCTTACCTTCCCCCCCCCTTACCTTCTCCCCCCCCCTTACCTTCTCCCCTACCTCTTCCCTTCCCCTACCTCTTCCCTTCTCCTCCCCCTCCTGAGGTACCTCTCCTTCCCCAATCACGTCTGGCCAATTATTCTACCCTCTCCTACGTTACATTTTCTTCCTAATTCTACCCACGCCAGGGACCCCCCAACTACCCACACCAGGTCTCGGACTGATAGGTGGGACGTTCGAACGATGGGACGTTCGAACGATGGGACGTTCGAACGATGGGACGTCTGAAGGGAACGACGACCTTGTATAGAGTCGTGTGCAAGCTATAGAAGCATTATTAGAAACAACGTTTGCCGCCATATAGGCCTAGTTAGGCTGCTAGTGCCGGCATTTTAGGGGTTAATTGGAGGGGAATATTGGAGAAAATGTTTTTGAGGAAACGTTTGCTTCAACCTCCTGCAAGGGAAGAAACGTTTGGGGAATAAGAACGTTTGATGGAAAGAAATATTGAAGTAACTTAAGGATTACAAGACTCGTGAACGTTTAATGACTTAAACGTTGAAAAATAACGTGAACGTTCGAATGCCCAAACGTTGAAGAACACAGATGTCAAGCACATGTATACTTATAAGCGAGACTGTCTCTGGCCAGAGTGGGCGGCCAGACGCCTGCGGTTAGCCTCACTAAGATTTGCAGGGAGAATGGTCTGGTGTGCGGGACGGACATAGGTAGGTCAGGGTAGGCCCAAGCTCAATGCTTTAAAAAAATTTCAGCCTGTAACTCAACTCTCACGTGCGGTTTTTGTGGTCTGAAATTAAATCGGGGATGTGATTTCCGTAGAGTTACCTAGATGTGCAAAACTATCTGGCTAGTACTAAAATAAATCGTAACTTCAATATTGAAATTGCCTGTAGTGAAATAGGGCCTGATGATAACTATGGCATAACCCCCTTTGAAATTAAAAATGCACTCAAGAAAGGTAAGGCTACCTCTCCTGGAGAGGATGGCATCACATACAACACCATGAGAGTACTTGCTGAGCTGCCAAATAGCCCTTTGCTAGAATTGTTTAATCAAAGTCTAAGGCAGGGTGTTTTACCTGACCGCTGGACACAGGGACTCATAATACCCATACCCAAGCCTAATTCACAAAAATTTACACCCATTTCTCTAACGTCGTGCATGTGCAAAGTTCTTGAGAGAATTATTCTCGACAGACTAATGTTTCAAATCAAGCCCCACCTTGCCCCTAACCTGTATGGTTTCCTTCCTGGAAGAAGCACACAAACTTGCTTTGCTGAGTATTTTATCAGAGGGGGACCAAACTCTCAGGCGGCATTTATTGATCTCCAAACTGCTTTTGATACAGCAAACAAAGAAATAATCCTAGAACAGCTAGCCTCTTTTGGAGTTAAGGGAAGACTGTTGACATGGCTCAGGGGGTACCTGAGTAACAGAACCGCCTCAGTCCTTTTCAACGGGTCAAAAGTAAACTCTGTGCACCCTTTGAGTTGGGTACACCCCAGGGTGGAGTGCTAAGTCCCACACTGTTCAATGTTCTGATGCACAAATTAACAATTGATATTCCCACACTACCTGACGAAGCCGTCATTTGTTATGCCGATGATATATGCATTGTTGCAAATTCCCAAACTAGACTGCAAGCTCTACTTGATTCATTCGCTGCTAAAAGCATTGAATGTGGTCTTGTTATCTCTATAACTAAATCCAGAGTTTTCCATCCCAAAGAGAAAACTCATGTCCCTATAGCTTTCAAGGTTAACAACCAGAACATTGAAACGTGTGGGCAGTACAAATACCTTGGAGTTGGTATTAACAGTGACATTGTAAATGATCTACACCGTAGGTTAAAAGAAAGACTAAAACCATTGAGAACACTTACTGGTAAGAATATTGGTATCAATATTAAATATGCTAGACTATTCTATATGATGTTTGTTAGATCTCTCGTTGATTATAATGCTCTGCACTTAATTAATTTCCCCTCCTCTGTGTTGGACAAACTTGAAGTAATACAGAACGAGGCCATGAGGATAATTCTTGGTGCCCCAAGATGCACAAGAATCATCAACATGAGGGAAGAACTGAAGTTTCCAACCATACTAGAGAGAATAATGCAAGTTAACACTACCTTCTGTCTTAAAGTCATGAGAGATCCTACATCTCCTGCATTGCTCAGAGACAAATTATTTAGTGCTGTTAACACCCTTTTGACTGGTGCCGACATACCAACTCACTCCTTTTATGATAATTGGCTGAGAAACAATGCTTACAATCTCATTAAACTTAACATTCCTTTTAAGTGCAATCTACCAGTCTCTGATATTCCTCTTTATCTGTACCCTACCATTCAAGTATCATACACACCTGTCACCAAGAAAGATAATGAGAATCTTGCTCTACTCAAAGCTGTCACTCTTGAAACAATTGCCTCCTCCATCGAGAGTCTAAGATCTCACGAGCACTGTGTCTACACCGACGGCTCAGTCCAGTCTTCTACTGGACGGACTGCAGCGGCATGTAGGTTTTATAGAAATAATATCTGCACAAAGTCTGTCAGTGTCAGGTTAAACAACTGGCTGACCTCCACACAAGCAGAACTAGCAGCATTACATTTAGCAACCAGCACATTAAAAAATATTGGAGGAGGAATAATATTCTGCGATTCAAAGTCTGCTCTTCAAGCAATCGAAAACTTCTCTTGGAAGATCGACAGCAAGAACCTCATACTCCCAATTATAAATGACCTAATTGATGCACAGAGTAAAGGGTCTCGAATCTCCTTTGTATGGATACCTTCACACATAAATATAACCCATCATAATGAGACAGACATTGCAGCCAAATTAGCGTGTAACAAGTTTGAAGTTGAATTAGATCTAGGTATCCCCATCTCTGCTGTCAAAACTGTATTGGTCCAAACATTCAGATCTGATAGGAAAGAACTTACTGACTCCCAACGACCTGAAAGTACTAGTATAAAAAGCTATGATTTGTTCAGATCTGAAACCTACATCTATGGACAGCACAAAACGTCCACTAGACTGTGCGACACAGTGGTTGCAAGGATCAGGTTGGGTTACCGTTACCTGTGGCAGGTGGCTGCAGGTGACGGATCTCCCAATCCTGAGCACTCCAGTTGCAAACTCTGTGAGCAGGAACTACGGCATGATCTCCCGCACTACATCACTGAATGCCCAGTTATTAGACCTTTCAGACCAGTTGGCATGAGGTACCTGGAGCTTTGCAATTACTTTATTCACTCTCGTATTCTTGAAGATATCCTCACAGTATACCCAAAATTTGCCAGTGCAGGCTATTAAACACATGGCCCTGTATGACTAACCATCCTGCGAGATGGGGACTTGTATTACCACTGCTACCTTATTCAATCTTGTGTTGTTGATATCCTCAAAATGCATCCGGAGTCTGCCAGTGCAGACCGCTTATCACATGCCTCTGTATGACTAACCATCCTGTGTGATGGGGATTTTTTAGCATCACCTAGTTAGCTTTTTTGACACACTGTACTCCACTTCATATAGTCTAGGGCAGCTGCACTAATGCAGATGCACCTAATATGTTAATAATAAAAAAAAAAAGTCTAGGGTAGCTGCACTAATGCAGATGTACCTAATATGTTAATAAAAAAAAAAAAATACCCATGAAATGAATTCATTCTGGTTAGTGATGAAAATAGTGAGTTTGGAAAATATTTATATAGTGAAGATAGTGTGTAGTAAAGATGTAGGAGGAGGGGGGGGGGATTGGGGATGTTGGGAGGACAATATTGAGATAGAAGGAAATAGATATAAGATTTATTTCCAGATAGATAAAAGATCCAGATAGATATAATAGATTTAAGATCTATTTCCAGATGAGCCATTTTCCAGGTCACTACATTAGACAACCGTCAATTCTAAAGGCGGGGGTCCAAGAGCTTGATGATTCAGGCATAATATAGTACACAACCTCTCTCTCTCTCTCTCCCTCTCTCTCTCTCCCTCTCTCTCTCTCTCTCCCTCTCTCTCTCTCCCTCTCTCTCTCTCCCTCTCTCTCTCTCTCTCTCTCTCTCTCTCTCTCTCTCTCTCTCTCTCTCTCTCTCTCTCTCTCTCTCTCTCTCTCTCTCTCTCTCTCTCTCTCTCCCCCCCCTCTCCCTCTCCCCCCCCCTCTCCCCCCCCTACCCCTCTCCCTCCCCTTTCAATGTTACGTCTCCCCTCATTCGTTACCCTCTCTCAGCCCCCTCAGCACGTGACCTCAGTAGCCAATTCAGAGGACACTAACAATGGGCGGAGCCCTACAATGACCCGTGACGTCACGCCAACGACTCTACGACCATTATGGGATTACCGTCACCGCTAATCCCCCTCCCAGAGTGTGAAGGGGGGGGGGGGAAGAGAGTGTGTGTATTCACCTAGTTACATTCACCTAGTTATGCTTGCGGGGGTTGAGCTCTGCTCTTTCGGCCCGCCTCTCAACTGCCAATCAACTGTTACTAACTACTATTTTTTTTCCCACACCACACACACACACACCCCAGGAAGCAGCCCTCGTGACAGCTGACTAACTCACAGGTACCTATTTACTGCTAGGTAACACGGGGTATTAGGGTGGAAGGAACTGTGCCCATTGTTTGTCGCCGGCGCCCGGAATCGAACCCGGGACCACAGGATCAAGCGTCTAGCGTGCTGTTCGCTCAGCCACCGGCCCCCCAAAGTGTGTACTCACCTAGTTGTGCTTGCGGGGGTTGAGCTCTGGCTCTTTGATCCCGCCTATCAACCGTGTGTGTGTGTGTGTGTGTGTTTGTGTGTGTGTACCCATTCCATCCCGTATGGAATGGGTACAAGAAGGGGGGGAGGGGGGGGGGGCAGTCATTACCCACGTGGTAGCAAGTAGTGTTGACCGCCAGAGGTGTTTTCCGTAATCTTTGCAACAGTGGTCAATAACACGGCAGTTCAGGGTGGTCCAGCACTCTGGGAAAGGCTGTAAATATTGGAAAAGCAAAATCAGATTATGGTAAGTAGTGAAAAGTGAGTGTAAAGTAGGGCCTGCACCTCTGGCCCAGATCATCGCAGAATATAAAGAGAGATTTAAGTGAAATCACTTAAGTCACAGATTTAAGTGATTTAATCTGGGTTTGATAAGACAGATGAGAATAAGATTATAGCAAGTGTCTAAGTGATGATTATGTGATATGTGAATAACAGCAGGACGGAAAGTAAATTAAATTTCGTAAAATAATATTGACCACTGGCGTGGTCAGTATTACTTATACCACACCACCACTATCATCACCACCACCATCACCACAGCACCACCACCATCATCACCACAGCACCACCACTATCATCACCACAGCACCACCACTATCATCACCACCACCATCACCACAGCACCACCACCATCATCACCACAGCACCACCACTATCATCACCACAGCACCACCACTATCATCACCACCACCATCACCACAGCACCACAGCACCACCACCATCACCACCCAGTACCAACATGCCTCACCCCCAACATGTGTGTGTGTGTGTGTGTGTGTGTGTGTGTGTGTGTGTGTGTGTGTGTGTGTGTGTGTATAGCTATCACATATACTACCAGTGTGTGATTCATATATACAACCTGTGTGTCGCTGTCACATATATATATACACAACCGGTACCAGCGATTTCAGGAGCCCCTGAACTAGACACCCGCCTCATGAACACTATACACGGAGCCACTATATCCTCCCCCCCCCCACCTCACGTTACTGTGTATAACGGCCATCGCTTATACAGTGTCACTGTATACATGACAGTGATAATTCTTGCATTTAACCTTGTATATGTATCTTAATACACCACTCATGTATGTTATGTATATATCTGTACATCTTACATTTATCTGTATATGTATATCTTAAGTGCAACTTAAGATATTGCACTTAAGATGTTGTCTTCAATTCCCAACATTGCTGGAGGTTGAGATGAAGATGCTCTGAGAGAAGCTGCATCTCTCTCACTCCTCAAATCAAGATGTCCTGATGCTGGTGTCCTGAGATGAGGCTTTCTTGATGCTGGAGACCAATGAACTAAGATAAGGACGTAAGGAAGCGAAGAAGGAGGGAGAGATTAATGGAGAGGGTGAAGGAGGAGTAGGGATGGAGAAGAAGGGGTAAGAAAGAGGGAAGGGTGATGGAAGAGAGAGAAGGATGGAGATAGATGAAGGATGTACCTTGAATCTTGTCAGCAAATGGAATGATTGAGTAATTGAGTGAAAAGAGGATATAAATGAAGCTGTCAAATCTTCCATCTACCCATTGGTGATGGGGGGGGGGGGGGAGGGGGGACGAGGGGTGGGGATGGGGGGCGAGTGGGGGGGGGAGAGCCTTTGATGCTCTGTTATTGAGGCCTAAAGGCTTCTTGTATGCCACTGGCTGTCTGCCGTCTCCTGCGTTAATGGAACTATTGTTATTTTCTAATTTCACATTTCGTTGGCTGAGTGTGGCGCCCAGTCGGCACCTTGAGGTCGGCGGCGGTGAAGTGCGTTCTGTCCTGGCCCCCCCCCCTGAACCTTGCGTTCTGTCCTGGCCGCCCCCCCCCTGAACCTTGCGTTCTGTCCTGGCCCCCCCCTGAACCTTGCGTTCTGTCCTGCCCCCCCCCTGAACCTTGCGTTCTGTCCTGGCCCCCCCTGAACCTTGCGTTCTGTCCTGCCCCCCCCCTGAACCTTGCGTTCTGTCCTGGCCGCCCCCCCCTGAACCTTGCGTTCTGTCCTGGCCCCCCCCTGAACCTTGCGTTCTGTCCTGCCCCCCCCCTGAACCTTGCGTTCTGTCCTGGCCCCCCCTGAACCTTGCGTTCTGTCCTGCCCCCCCCTGAACCTTGCGTTCTGTCCTGCCCCCCCCTGAACCTTGCGTTCTGTCCTGCCCCCCCCCTGAACCTTGCGTTCTGTCCTGGCCCCCCCTGAACCTTGCGTTCTGTCCTGGCCCCCCCTGAACCTTGCGTTCTGTCCTGGCCGCCCCCCCCTGAACCTTGCGTTCTGTCCTGGCCCCCCCCTGAACCTTGCGTTCTGTCCTGCCCCCCCCCTGAACCTTGCGTTCTGTCCTGGCCCCCCCTGAACCTTGCGTTCTGTCCTGCCCCCCCCCTGAACCTTGCGTTCTGTCCTGCCCCCCCCCCCCCCTGAACCTTGCGTTCTGTCCTGCCCCCCCCCCCCATGAACCTTGCGTTCTGTCCTAGCCCCCCCTGAACCTTGCGTTCTGTCCTGGCCCCCCCCTGAACCTTGCGTTCTGTCCTGGCCCCCCCTGAACCTTGCGTTCTGTCCTGGCCCCCCCCCCCTGAACCTTGCGTTCTGTCCTGGCCCCCCCCTGAACCTTGCGTTCTGTCCTGGCCCCCCCTGAACCTTGCGTTCTGTCCTGGCCCCCCCTGAACCTTGCGTTCTGTCCTGGCCCCCCCCTGAACCTTGCGTTCTGTCCTGGCCCCCCCTGAACCTTGCGTTCTGTCCTGGCCCCCCCTGAACCTTGCGTTCTGTCCTGGCCCCCCTGAACCTTGCGTTCTGTCCTGGCCCCCCCTGAACCTTGCGTTCTGTCCTGGCCCCCCCTGAACCTTGCGTTCTGTCCTGGCCCCCCCCCCCTGAACCTTGCGTTCTGTCCTGGCCCCCCCCCTGAACCTTGCGTTCTGTCCTGGCCCCCCCTTGAACCTTGCGTTCTGTCCTGGCCCCCCCTTGAACCTTGCGTTCTGTCCTGGCCCCCCTGAACCTTGCGTTCTGTCCTGGCCCCCCCCACCTGAACCTTGCGTTCTGTCCTGGCCCCCCTGAACCTTGCGTTCTGTCCTGGCCCCCCTGAACCTTGCGTTCTGTCCTGGCCCCCCCTGAACCTTGCGTTCTGTCCTGGCCCCCCCTGAACCTTGCGTTCTGTCCTGGCCCCCCCACCTGAACCTTGCGTTCTGTCCTGGCCCCCCCTGAACCTTGCGTTCTGTCCTGGCCCCCCCTGAACCTTGCGTTCTGTCCTGGCCCCCCCCCTGAACCTTGCGTTCTGTCCTGGCCCCCTGAACCTTGCGTTCTGTCCTGGCCCCCCCCTGAACCTTGCGTTCTGTCCTGGCCCCCCCTGAACCTTGCGTTCTGTCCTGGCCCCCCCCTGAACCTTGCGTTCTGTCCTGGCCCCCCTGAACCTTGCGTTCTGTCCTGGCCCCCCTGAACCTTGCGTTCTGTCCTGGCCCCCCCCCTGAACCTTGCGTTCTGTCCTGGCCCCCTGAACCTTGCGTTCTGTCCTGGCCCCCCCCTGAACCTTGCGTTCTGTCCTGGCCCCCTGAACCTTGCGTTCTGACCTGGCCCCCCCTGAACCTTGCGTTCTGTCCTGCCCCCCCCCTGAACCTTGCGTTCTGTCCTGGCCCCCCTCCCCCTGAACCTTGCGTTCTGCCCTGGCCCCCCCTGAACCTTGCGTTCTGTTCTGCATTTTATTTACCTCACTACATTTAATGGCGACTTTTCTCTTTAATCCAGAGACCGTCCTTATCTGTAGCTCACGCGCTTAAGTGGGGGTCAGAGAGACTCGTATTCTGGGAGAACTTGCCCTTAAGCGTACTGCTACGGAAGCGTTCCATGATCAGCCAGGCTGTGGTTCGTCCGTCAGAATGCGTGCGGCGGCTACCAACAGCCTGGTTGACCAGTTAACCAGGAGGCCGTGGCAGAGACTAGGCCGATTGGAGAATGAGTTCTGAGGGCCACTTCAAGTTGGGGAACCTAATGATTAATTGCTTGGACGGGTTGGTAGAGCAACCACCTTGTTTCTTGCAGGGCCGGAGTTCAATCCCCCGATGATCCAAGTGGTTTAGGACTGTTCTTTGACCCCCCCCCCTCTTCGCCTATACCAGTTCTTCGTCCTCATAATCCCAGCTCCTTGGCCTCATATCCCAGCTCCTTGGCTCCATATCCCAGCTCCTTGTCCTCATATCCCAGCTCCTTGTCCTCATATCCCAGCTCCTTGTCCTCATATCCCAGCTCCTTGTCCTCATATCCCAGCTTGTCCTCATATCCCAGCTCCTTGTCCTCATATCCCAGCTCCTTGTCCTCATATCCCAGCTCCTTGTCCTCATATCCCAGCTCCTTGTCCTCATATCCCAGCTCCTTGTCCTCGTATCCCAGCTCCTTGACGGGTGTTGTAGGGTAACCCAGCTGACGGGTGTGGGGGGGGGGGGCGGAGGTTCGAACTTACAGGTGCGTGGTTTCAGAATACATTTGCTTGCAGATTTGGGACAATTCTGCCCCCCCCCCCCTCAAAAAAAAAAAAAATTACTGGGGCGCCGCCCCCTACACCGCTGCCGGGGGCCACCTGGGGCCTATATGTAGCCATGAGCTGCCTCATGCAATTGCTTAGATTGCATGGCCTGTTTGCTTGATGCGTGCTTGCAGAGTCGAGCTTAAGCTCATGGACCCCGTCATTCCCGAAGCTCTGCGTCTAATTCAACGACACCCGATGTATATTGGTTCAGTTTTATCTATATTTAATTTATTCAGTCTTATCTACTTTTTTAAAAGTGTGGATGGAGTTGGCTTCTCCGCCATGGAGAGAACTCGGATAAGCACCTCCAATAGATATCTGATCAACCAGGTTGTGATTTATACGTCAGGCTATTGCGAGCAGGCGCGTCCGACAGCCTGGTCAGAGACCGGGCCGCGGGAGACCATGACCCCCCGGGATCATCGCAAGGCAAGGTAATCCTCCTTATTCACGGTCTCATCAAACCAAATGAATCCTACGGCTTTACTGATGGCTCCGTGCAGTTAGGCACTGGTAGAACAGGTTGTGCATGTGCAGTGTATAAAGGGAATGAAATGATCATGACTAGTACACAGAGATTGAACAACTGGGCAAGCACGACACAGACCGAGCTATTGGGTATTTATCTAGCCACTGAATACCTTAAGCTCAATGGTGGTGGAGTTATTTTCTGTGACTCTAAAAGTGCTCTGCAGTCCTTAAATAACCCATCACAATGTATGTCGGAAGTAGCTTGTAATATTAAATGGAATGTAATTTTTGCCAATGATAATAATTCTTGTATAAAATTTGCGTGGATCCCATCCCATGTTGGAGTTGAAAAACATGACTTTGTAGATCAATTGGCCAATGAGGCTTGCAGGAAAGAAAACATTGATTATGACTTTGGACTATCTAATGCAGTTATTAGAAACATACAAATTAAAGAAATTAATTCAGATTTAGAAGAAGTAAGAAATGCACAGAGACCTGAAAGCTGCAGTATTAAAAGTTATGACAAGTTTTGTAATAATAGGTATTTGTATGGTCAGCACAGTAATCGGACCAGGCAATGTGATGTAGTAATTGCGCGAATTCGCCTTGGCTATAGACACATCTGGCAGGTTAGTGAGGCTGAGCCACTACCAGAATACTCAGATTGTAAACTCTGTGATAAACCTTTAATGCATTCACTAGAACACTATATTGATGAATGTGAAACCGTAAAGGACTTTAGACCTCCTGGCCTCTTGTACCACCAACTGTGTAACTATTTCATTGACTCAGGTGTTCTGGACGACATCCTAACAATTTATCCAAAATTTGCTTGTCCATTTTAAAGAATGAAGAACAAATTTATATATATTACTTCTAAGCTGTATCACTTATGAACCCATCCCTGCCCTTGTGTGGCAGTGCACAGTAGAAAGTTGTTTTTCACATATCCATACATTAAAACATTGATTGTAACCATGATATATATGTGCTTCAGCCTACAGTTTAGACCTATTGTCTTATGTATGACCCTCTGTCCTGCGTGACAGTGAATACCAGCATTATCCTCACTTTAATAAGACTTAATTGAAATCCTCAGATTAGGCAAAATTGTAATTAATTTTTGTCAATAAAGATGTTAATAATAATAAATCATTTTTAGGGAAAAGTAATAATTTCCTATCTTCTCTGTGGCTCGTCTGAGTACCCAAACTTCACCGTTATTGTTTTAGATTCAGCTACATAGAACGAAAGTTCCAAAGTAGCACGGGCTATGGTGAGCCCGGAGTGGACTTACCCGGCACAGGAGCGGGGGCTGTAACTGCCAGACTTTACCTTTGGTTCACTTCCGGAACTGCAGGAGGCCTAATGGCGCCCCCAGACGTGGCACATATACCTGGTCGTGACCACCCTGTCCACCACCCCCACCAGGTGGTGGTCAGTGCCATCTGTCCACCTGTCCACCACCAGGTGGTAACTGTGACGCCGGCCGATAGCACCTGTTGGCCTATCCCTCAGCCCCCTTTGTCCCCCCTCCACAGCCCCCCCCTCTATCCACCATTTCCACTGTGCCCACCACTATTCACCCCTTGCCCCCCCCCTCCACCCC
>NC_091241.1:13860438-13900438 GCF_040958095.1 Procambarus clarkii | reverse complement strand
TTATCTCCAGCGTTTAGTCTGCCGTGTAAAAACAACAACAACTGAGACCTTCCCCTTTCAGCTGTGGGTGTTGATTTTCATTTACAGCTTGGCTGCGCTCAGAGATAGTGGTGGGAGGAGAGGTGTGGAGAGGGGGGTAGGGTCGTGGGGTGGATTTGATTAATTGAGAAGCGGATTACGCTACATGATTGGCGCGTTGAGGAGCAGGAGGATGGCAAAAGGCAGGAGTAGGGATGATGATGTTGTAGGCAACCTTGTTATAATGAAAGTGTTATATATCAGTCTGTTGTTAAGGATCAGTGTCTGTGGAGGGATGTGAGGTCTGGTTAGGTTAGGTTTGCTTCCCATGTTACCTGGGTTATGTGGACTTCATGTGTTAAGGTGGAAGTTATATCCACTCCTAAATTAATATCTCTCTCTCTCTCTCTCTCTCTCTCTTCCTGTAGTTGTCTTTCCCTTATATATAATATGTATCAATCTATATAAAATAAAATGTTCAAAGTAAGAGATCCACCATTCCAACAAGAAATATGGAGAGGGGGTTATGAGAGGTCAGTCGGGGTCAGCCCAAGTGCCACACTTTATGAAATATAGGCATCTACATCGGCCCCCTCCCTCCCCTTCGCGATTTCTCATGATGTCTGAAAATTAAATCGTGGGTGTGTTTTCCGTAGAGTTTTGATGCTTACTCCCGCGGCATTTTCATAGTTAGCTTTTGTGGTGGTGTCATTAACACTTTGCCTCTCTCAGCCTCTTCCCTCTTGACTCATTTCTTGTCCTCTTCATTGCCTCTTTATTGTTCTTTGTGTCATTTCCATGCGTTTTTTTTTCTTTAGTAATCCCTCACTTTCTTGTAATCCCTGACTCTCTTTGTAATCCCCACGGCTGTAATCTCTCGCCTTTCTCAAGGTGTTTCTGAGCCTAGGCCCTTCCTACAAGGCAAGGATCACTATAGCTCCTAAGGACATCTCATAATCTGTTGTCTTAACATGGGCCTCATATTCTAGGTAATGATCAGGTTTTGTGGAATATGGTTATGTGGGCCTGCGGGGCCGCTCCAAGCAACAGCCCGTTGGACCAAGCTCTCACAAGTCAAGTCTGGCTCCGGGGGCCGAGCCGGGCTTGGGGAGTAGAACTACTCCCCAAGTCTGGCCCCGGGGCCGAGCCGGGCTTGGGGAGTAGAACTACTCCCAGAAGCCCATCCAACAGGTATCCAACAGGTCTGGTGGTGGTGTGGTGTGGGCCGTCTCCCGTTGTGCTCCTGTTGGTTCTGTAACGTGTTGCTTCAAAGAACTGTTTAGCCAATGTGTCCATTAGCTTTGCTCTCCATGTCTCTTCGCCTCTTGTGGGGAAGGGGGAAGGTCTTTATTTATCTTGTGTATTGCATCTACTCCTCCCTTCTCCCCCCTACCTCCTGGGTTTGTGATGTATCTACTTCCCCTTATCTACTGTGAGTTGTTCTACATCTACGGAACATGTTGTTGTTAAAGATTCGCTACCTAGAACAAAAAGTTCCAAGTAGCACGGGCTATGGTGAGCCCGTAGTCTACGAACCGGCTGCCACACCTTGTCTTCTGAGTCCATCAGTATATACCTATTCCAGGGTGTGGGATCAATTCTGCATCAGCGAATTTTTAGGAAATTGGTTTTAGTTCTGTTTTGAAGCCATATAGATGGTAAGGAGGATGGGTGTCAACTACACGCCATTTTCCGTGTTAATTTTGCAAGACATTGATCTCAGAACACATCTCTCTCTGTTCCCAGCTGGCCAGCTTCACTCTTGGCCTTTCTTGCCTTAATTCAAAACGTCTTTTCGAGGCAGTAGAACAATTTCGAAACCTCAGTTTTTAGGCAGTTTCTCACACTAATTTGTTTTTTTTTATAGAAATCTACATATACTGCTCCAGAGGAAATTGCTAAGGCTTGTTTTTTTTGCATATGTGAGAAGTGCAATAGGTTCGTCAGACAGGATCCGTTATTTCTGAATCCATATGGATTTGTGTGTGTGTGTGTGTGTGTGTGTGTGTGTGTGTGTGTGTGTGTGTGTGTGTGTGTGTGTGTGTGTGGTTTGTAATTGTCCTCGGCTTTCTTTCTCAATCTTGGAGGGAAAAATGATTCTCGAATATAAACATTACTACGACCAGCATAGTATTACGACCAGCATAGTGGATTTAGAGTGGACATGGACTAACCTGGATTTAGAGCGGGAAGATCCTGTCTGTCACAGTTACTCAACCACTAGGACAAAATCACAGAAGGTTTAAAAGGAAAAACAAAATGCAGATGTTGTGTACGCAGATTTTGCAAAGGCGTTCGACAAATGTGACCATGGCGTGATAGGCCATAACATGAGATCATTAGGAATAACGGGTAAAGTGGGGCGTTGGATTTTCAACTTTCTGTCAAATAGAATGCAGAGAGTGACGGTTAAATTAAGTAAGATCAAGCCCAAATGTAGAGAAAAAGCTCTGTACCCCAGGGCACAGTCCTTGCACCACTGCTATTTCTCATTCTTATCTCTTGATACAGACAAAAATACTAGTCACAGCTTCGTGTCATTCTTTGAAGATGAAACAAAAATCAGCATGAAAATTTCATATATAGAAGACACTCAAAAAACTACAAGCCTATATTAATAAAATCTTTGATTAGGCAACTTAAAATAACATCATGTTTCTACATCATGTTATTTTCTAGACTGTTTTCTTTCTTTCTAGTTCGACAGTTTCTTGATATTAAGAAACCTTAGGAGGGCAGACTGCTCCAGATTGAAGGTGGAGAGTACATGGAGATTGTGAAGAATCTCCTGGTTTAATTGAATAAGAATTTATTCAATTAAGTCAAGTCACTACAAGTTACTTTACCAACCGTTACTTTGTTACTTTCCCTGGAAACACAAACCAAAGTTGTCTCTATTTTCCGCTTGTTACAAATTGTAATAAAGTTGTTACATCTTGGCTTAACGTGTATATGACGCATTAGAATGTTGTTACAACTTGATATATTGATACTTATAACTGGTTAGGAGGTGTTAAAACTTGTTCGAACTTTGTACCAACGTCGTAGTTTCGGTGTGTGATTGGCGGGTTGTTACTTCAGTTGCTCGAGAAGATATCCTTGCCAGAAGATAGCCAAGATCCTGTCCACAGTGAGGAGAGTAATGCCAGCTCCACCCTTGAGATTCAACAGAGCAGCAGAAGAAGTTGTTGAACACATTGGGCAGTACACTCAGAAATCACAATAGCGTGATGCATCAAATGAACAAATCCACAGAGGGCCGTGACGATCCTTGTCTGGGATCCTCTCGGACGTAGGTTCGAATCCTCGTCACGGTCCTTGACGATTTGTGCATTGGTCATATTCTTACCGAAGCGAACACACGAGTCATATAAATACTCACACTCCGCTTAAGTAAAACAAGAAACAAGTAACAGTTAGTGGGCCAGCCAGAGGCTTAGGGCCCGCGCAGGAATATCCTTGGAGAGAAAAAAAATAATAGGCTCACCACCTTAAGAAATTTAATGTCTTGAATCCAGAAATCTCAGAAAACGGAAAGAGTTCTACTAGAAGAATATTTCTAGGAAGGAATTATCATTGGAAAGCGCCAAGCCATTACGACTATATAGCACTGGGAAAGGGGGTCCAGGATAAGGATTTGGGATTGAAATTGAAATTGAAATTGAAATAAGTTTATTGAGGTAAAATACACACAAAGGGATGAGGTAGCTCAAGCTATTCTCACCCCGTTCAGTACATCGTGTTAATATATACATAGACACACATCACAAGCAATAAACATATTACCAAACATTCTGAGAGATAAACATATACATTTCCTCCTTCACAAGTAGTATGGTATCAGACGTACACACAAATACTTTTATGACCTAGGTATACTGTATAGACAATTTGCAAGACACCTGCAGATAATTCAACAAAATATTTCAACCCGTTCTCGCAAATTTAATAAGTCAATATTGACTTATTAACTACGTGCATAGGTGACATACTTAACATAATAGATACCCTTAAAAAGATTCATAGAAAACACCGACCTTACCTAACCTTGTTAGTATTTTAAGATAAGCATCTTATTGCTTCGTAATTACAATTATTACTTAACCTATACCTATTATAGGTTAGATAATAATTGTAATTACGAAGCAATAAGATGCTTATCTTAAGATACTAACAAGGTTAGGTAAGGTCGGTGTTTTCTATGAATCTTTTTAAGGGTATCTATTATGTTAAGTATGTCACCTATGCACGTAGTTAATAAGTCAATATTGACTTATTAAATTTGCGAGAACGGGTTGAAATATTACAAAATTTGTGGGACGGGGGAAAGGAATGTTAATATTTCTGGGAGCTCATATCAGATTAATATTGTGTTTTATGCTCGTGTTACTGTGGCTGCAACTGCTCAGTGTTGCACAGTCTTGCTCAGAATACATTGCCGTTGCGTTTGGTAAGTTTTGGAGCCGTTATGAAATTTGCATAAAAATCTAAGCCGGTGATTTGTTTCGTGAAATTTGCGTTGAGCGTAATGTTTTTGGCGGCCATGGACTAATTTGCATATGATATTACCTGCAGGTTCTTGCTTTATGAAATTCACCGCAGTTTTTAGTACCTTTTTATGGAAAAATCTACACTTTTATGTGTTTCTTTTTTTCTATAGCATTTGTTGTCTGTTGTGAACGTGAAATAATCATATGCATAATTACCAACGAATGTATACCTCATGTATAGCAATTATATAGGCCTCTACCTGAATATAGGACTCTACATGAATATAGGCCTCTACCTGAATATAGGACTCTACATGAATATAGGACTCTACCTGTATATAGGACTCTACCTGTATATGGGACCCTACCTGTATATGGGACTCTACCTGTATATGGGACCCTACCTGTATATGGGACCCTACCTGTATATGGGACTCTACCTGTATATGGGACTCTACCTGTATATGGGACTCTACCTGTAACGTTATTTAATAAACGAATATCTCTTTTTGTTCGTCCTGGAATTCACAGACAAGCCATCTTGATCCTAGTATTATTTTCACTTACGCCGCCTTCGTTCGTCCTGGAGTCCACAAACTGGCCTTTCTAGGTCGTCCTGGGAGTTTCGAAAATATATGCCGCCGTCGTTGTTAATCCTGGGAGTCGCACAGCAGCCCCCGCTCTTAGTTGTCCTGGGATTCAGAAATATTCCATCGTAGTCATCCTGGGATTCACAAGGTCTCCTCCTCGATCGTCCTGGGACTCGCAATGAGGGCTAGTATCTGGAATGATTGAATTAAATTTGGCGGGAGAGAGAGAGAGACGGATGGACGGATATGGCTATCTGTCCGTCCGTCCGTTTTCTGTGGCAGTGAATTCGTTGCTCAACGGATCCAAATTGATTGTTGCTAATCCCTCTCTACCACTTTCCTCTCTCGAGCGAGTCTTTTGTCTCTGAGAGAAGTTTGTTGAAAGTGGGTTTAGGGAAATGGCTCGTTCTCCGCCAGCGACCAATAGAAGGTTGGGTTCGGACCCCGCAATGTGGATCTCTGGTGTGTGTGTGTGTGTGTGTGTGTGTGTGTGTGTGTGTGTGTGTGTACTCACCTAGTTGTGCTTGCGGGGGTTGAGCTCTGGCTCTTTGGTCCCGCCTCTCAACCGTCAATCAACAGGTGTACAGATTACTGAGCCTACTGGGCTCTTATCATATCTACGCTTGAAGCTGTGTATGGAGTCAGCCTCCACCACATCACTCCCTAATGCATTCCATTTGTCAACCACTCTGACACTAAAACAGTTCTTTCTAATATCTCTGTGGCTCATTTGGGCACTCAGTTTCCACCTGTGTCCCCTAGTGCGTGCCCTAGTGTGTGTGTGTGTGTGTGTGTGTGTGTGTGTGTGTGTGTGTGTGTGTGTGTGTGTGTGTGTGTGTGTGTGTCTGGGTTGTACCGAGAGAAAGTCCTTGTAGTTCAATTCCTTAAGCTTACTCCATCAAAATATTAAGTATGTACCAAACTCAATTAATGATGAATGAACCAGTTAATCTATGGGGGATAACTGGGATCTATTAGTAGATTTAGAGTAGGAGGACTCCCAGAACCCCATCAACCAGGTATCAACCAGGACTTGTATACTGTGACTCGCAGAGTGCACTCCTGGCATTGAACGCACATAGTAGTGACTCCCAGAAAATAATCACAGATATTTCAATGAATGTTTAAGGGGCTAAAAAAACAAATTGAAATTATATTCCTTTGGATACCATCACATGTTGCCAACTTGAAGCATGGTACTGTAGGCAGGTCGGCGTTCAATCCCCGACCGTCCAAGTGGTTGGGCACCATTCCTCCCCCCCCCCCCCCCCCCCACCCCGTCCCATCCCGAATCCTTATCCTGACCCCCTCCCAAGTGCTATATAGTCGTAATGGCTTGGCACTTTCCCATAGGGAAACGTAACTATTCCCATAGTTACGGGCTCACCATAGCCCGTGCTACATGGACATATCGTTCTGAGTAGCTAAATCTAAAACAACAACAAACAACGCTTTCCCCTGATAATTCCCTCCATCCATGACCATGGAGGACAGTAGATATATATAAATTCTGGTTAGCATTGTAAATGTCTGGCCACGTCTGTGGTAGGAAATAAACTAAAAATAACTCTCAAATCCCATGGGACCTGGGGCCAGGCTTGACTTTTGAGAGCTTCAAAGAACAGTTGCTAGGAGCAGCAGGCGGCCCCCATACATACATACATCCACGACAACCTGGTTGATCAACACTTCTTGCAGGAATTTGTCTTATTTTGTCTTGAAGTTAAAAAAATTCCGGCAATATTTCTTATACATGCTGGGAGATTACTGATCCCCCGTGGACCTCTGATGTTCCTACAGCACCTGGATTGTACCTGGATGGGGTTCTGGGAGTTCTTCTACTGATTTGTGAAAGCTTGGTCCAACAGGCTGTTGCTTGGAGCGGCCCGCAGGCCCACATACCCACCACAGCCCGGTTGGTCCGGCACTTCCTGAAGAAAACTATCTAGGTTTCTCTTGAAGATGTCCACAGTTGTTCCGGCAATATTTCTTATGCTCGCTGGGAGGATGTTGAACAGCCGCGGACCTCTGATGTTTATACAGTGTTCTCTGATTGTGCCTATGGCACCTCTGCTCTTCACTGGTTCTATTCTGCATTTCCTGCCATGTCGTTCACTCCAGTACGTTGTTATTCTGTGCAAATTTGGGACTTAACCCTTCAGTATCTTCCATGTATATATTATTTGGTACCTCTATCGTTTTGGTACGAGGACTGCTCATAGCACCTCTACCTCTGGGAATGATGTCTTCTAGAATGATGTCTGAGGCCATGAAGTCTCCGGCCATGAAGTCTCCAGCATCGTGTCTCCGGGCATGGTGATGTCTCGAGGCGTGACGGGGAAGCAGGTATAGACACCAACCCTGATAGTCATCACCCTCTTGGAGTTTTTGTCTTGAAGCTATCATTGGTCATCTTGCCGCGCCGGCCCTACACCGGCCGGGAGGTGGGTGGCGGCGTCTTATCTGATCCCTAAGACTGTGATTAGGAGCGTCGCGGAGGGTTAGGAGAGATTCGAACCCTCGGCGTCACCCAAGCCACGACGAACCTTTTCCTGTGTAGGTTACATAGATCACGGAGATTTTGAGAGAGATATTATACATATACCTTTACACATGGTTAATCCTGTAGGAGGTTATTAACTTGAGCTTCACGACCTAACCTTTTACTGGGCGACTTTGCCCAAATTGCACCACGAGTGTCGCCGGGGATTGGTTAGTCGTGAAGGTCAGTTAACGCGCTCCAGGACTGGTCAATCTATATAGGCGATCGCTGGCGAAGTGGTTAAGGTCTTCGATACGATCCTTAGGAGAGGAGATTCGAACCCTGGTCAGGTGACCGAGTTTTCAAGCGATTTATGGCTTGGGGGACCATTCAAGGTTTACTTCACACACACACACACACACACATATATATATATATATATATATATATATATATATATATATATATATATATATGAAGATGTATTAAATTAATATACGAAAGTACTTAAGGAAATTCCTGTTTCAATTCTTCCTCCGTGGTCTGACTGTCACATTTTTCATCACATGTTAATTTTCGTGATTTACACACACACACACACACACACACACACACACACACACACACACACACACACACACACACACACACACACACACACATATTATAATGTGAACAAGATTTAATGATCCCCAAGCACATATGGGGACCATTCAAGCTTGTTCGCATTCATGTTGCTCACGTGGCCCCACAAAGTGAAGCGATTGGATGAAATATATATGCCCGAGTTGACACCACCCAGCACTGTCGGATCTTGGATAAATAGTCTCAAGACTACCAAGACTTTTGTAGAGTCGTGCTGGTCTAGTGGTTAAAGAACCAGGTACGCCATGGTGCACAGTGCTCCTGGCTGTCTGGGTTCGAATCCTGGGTGGGTGGGGGGGGGTGGAGTTTTCAGTTATATATATGTGATATATGTGATGTGGGGAACGGGCACCCCAGGTGTGTACGGGTTCACCATAGCCCGTGCTACTTGGAACGTGTTCCGAGTAGCTGAATCTATAACAACCCAGGTTTGTATGGGGGGTGGGATGTACTTGCCTAATTGTACTTGCCTACCTTGGCACCTGGTGATAACCCCTCCCCCTCCCCCTTCTCTCTCCATTTGACTCTTATTAGTTAAATGCACTGATTGTTTTTTTTTCACTCGGGGTTTCTTGTGATATATGCATTTAAAACTGAATGGTATTTGACAACTTCCTCAACTAGTTCGTTGCACATCATGACGACTCTTGGACTGGAAAAGCTCGTTCTTGAACAGCTGTGCGACACATCTGTGTTTCCCCCCATGTATATCCTCTCCTTGTAGTGTATGTGGTGACGCAAGAACAGTACAGTGTGTGTGTGTGTGTGTGTGTGTGTGTGTGTGTGTGTGTGTGTGTGTGTGTGTGTGTGTGTGTGTGTGTGTGTGTGTATAGTCTCCATTTACCACCACAACCTAGGTACGGAGCCTCAAAGGGAAGCCACAAGCGGGCTGTATCTGACGGATATTGGTGATAATTTCCGGTACCACCTGAGATTCTGTGCGTATTCACCTAGTTGTATTCACCTAGTTGTATTCACCTAGTTGTGTTTGCGGGGGTTGAGCTTTGCTCTTTCGGCCCGCCTCTCGACTGTCAATCAACTTTACTACTTTTTTTTTTCCTCTCCACACACCAGAAAGCAGCCCGTGACAGCTGACTAACTCCCAGGTACCTATTTGCTGCTAGGTAATAGGGACATTCAGAGTGAAAGAAACTTTGACCATTTGTTTCTGCCTGGTGCGGGAATCGAACCCGCGCCACAGAATTACGAGTCCTGCGCGCTGTCCACCAGGCTACGAGACCCCGTGCGTGTGCGTGTATGTGTGTGTGTGTGTGTGTGTGTGTGTGTGTGTGTGTGTGTGTGTGTGTGTGTGTGTGTGTGTGTGTGTATTTGTGATTGCGCAGGTTGATCTTCAGCTCCTGGGACCTTTCTTAAAAATTGGAATCCATGTATTGAATCTGCTACGACAACCATCATTCCTTTCTCAGTCCAGTTCTTCTACGCCCAATATATGCACTGGAGAAACTCCTTTGCGTGTATCGAACGGTATTTCCCTGTCAGTCTTGTACTGGGCTCTGAATATCTCGTATGTCGTGACCATTTCCCCCTCAGACCCGCAGCCCTTCATGTGACGTGAGGTTCAGCGGTGATGGTGGCATATAGTGACGTGTGTGTTATACAACGGTTTATACATTGTATAGTTGAGGACGGGCGACGGTGTATGTGATTCATAGCTGTATAACCGTGGTCTTGTATAGTTGTATTGCGGTGTCTGGCGTGTAGAACTATGTATTTGAGTGGTGTATAGTGGTGGTGTATGCGGTGTATATAGCTAAATACAGGAACAAGGAATGTTGTATTTATGCAAAATTGAAAATAGCTCAACTGTGATGATTATTCATCCGGACATGAAACTACTTGCCGGACATCAAACACTACTTACCGGACATGAAACTACTTGCCGGACATCAAACACTACTTACCGGACATGAAACTACTTACCGGACATGAAACTACTTACCGGACATGAAACTACTTACCGGACATGAAACTACTTGCCGGACATGAAACTACTTACCGGACATGAAACTACTTACCGGACATGAAACTACTTACCGGACATGAAACTACTTGCCGGACATGAAACTACTTGCCGGACATGAAACTACTTACCGGACATGAAACTACTTGCCGGACATGAAACTACTTGCCGGACATGAAACTACTTGCCGGACATGAAACTACTTACCGGACAACAAACTACTTACCGGACACCAAACTACTTACCGGACACCAAACTACTTACCGGACACCAAACACTACTTACCGGACACCAAACTACTTACCGGACACCAAACTACTTACCGGACACCAAACACTACTTACCGGACACCAAACACTACTTACCGGACACCAAACACTACTTACCGGACACCAAACTACTTACCGGACACCAAACTACTTACCGGACACCAAACTACTTACCGGACACCAAACACTACTTACCGGACACCAAACACTACTTACCGGACACAAAACACTACTTACCGGACACCAAACACTACTTACCGGACACCAAACTACTTACCGGACACCAAACACTACTTACCGGACACCAAACTACTTACCGGACACCAAACACTACTTACCGGACACCAAACTACTTACCGGACACCAAACACTACTTACCGGACACCAAACTACTTACCGGACACCAAACACTACTTACCGGACACCAAACTACTTACCGGACACCAAACACTACTTACCGGACACCAAACTACTTACCGGACACCAAACTACTTACCGGACACCAAACTACTTACCGGACACCAAACTACTTACCGGACACCAAACACTACTTACCGGACACCAAACTACTTACCGGACACCAAACTACTTACCGGACACCAAACACTACTTACCGGACACCAAACTACTTACCGGACACCAAACTACTTACCGGACACCAAACTACTTACCGGACACCAAACACTACTTACCGGACACCAAACTACTTACCGGACACCAAACACTACTTACCGGACACCAAACTACTTACCGGACACCAAACTACTTACCGGACACCAAACTACTTACCGGACACCAAACTACTTACCGGACACCAAACTACTTACCGGACACCAAACACTACTTACCGGACACCAAACTACTTACCGGACACCAAACACTACTTACCGGACACCAAACTACTTACCGGACACCAAACTACTTACCGGACACCAAACTACTTACCGGACACCAAACTACTTACCGGACACCAAACACTACTTACCGGACACCAAACACTACTTACCGGACACCAAACTACTTACCGGACACCAAACTACTTACCGGACACCAAACTACTTACCGGACACCAAACTACTTACCGGACACCAAACACTACTTACCGGACACCAAACTACTTACCGGACACCAAACACTACTTACCGGACACCAAACACTACTTACCGGACACCAAACACTACTTACCGGACACCAAACACTACTTACCGGACACCAAACACTACTTACCGGACACCAAACTACTTACCGGACACCAAACACTACTTACCGGACACCAAACACTACTTACCGGACACCAAACACTACTTACCGGACACCAAACTACTTACCGGACACCAAACTACTTACCGGACACCAAACTACTTACCGGACACCAAACACTACTTACCGGACACCAAACTACTTACCGGACACCAAACTACTTACCGGACACCAAACACTACTTACCGGACACCAAACTACTTACCGGACACCAAACACTACTTACCGGACACCAAACTACTTACCGGACACCAAACACTACTTACCGGACACCAAACACTACTTACCGGACACCAAACTACTTACCGGACACCAAACTACTTACCGGACACCAAACTACTTACCGGACAACAAACTACTTACCGGACACCAAACACTACTTACCGGACACCAAACTACTTACCGGACACCAAACACTACTTACCGGACACCAAACTACTTACCGGACAACAAACTACTTACCGGACAACAAACACTACTTACCGGACAACAAACACTACTTACCGGACACCAAACTACTTACCGGACAACAAACTACTTACCGGACAACAAACACTACTTACCGGACACCAAACACTACTTACCGGACACCAAACACTACTTACCGGACACCAAACTACTTACCGGACAACAAACTACTTACCGGACAACAAACTACTTACCGGACAACAAACTACTTACCGGACACCAAACTACTTACCGGACAACAAACACTACTTACCGGACACCAAACACTACTTACCGGACACCAAACACTACTTACCGGACACCAAACACTACTTACCGGACAACAAACTACTTACCGGACACCAAACACTACTTACCGGACACCAAACACTACTTACCGGACAACAAACTACTTACCGGACACCAAACACTACTTACCGGACAACAAACTACTTACCGGACAACAAACTACTTACCGGACACCAAACTACTTACCGGACACCAAACTACTTACCGGACACCAAACTACTTACCGGACACCAAACACTACATACCGGACACCAAACTACTTACCGGACACCAAACACTACTTACCGGACACCAAACACTACTTACCGGACACCAAACACTACTTACCGGACAACAAACTACTTACCGGACACCAAACACTACTTACCGGACAACAAACTACTTACCGGACAACAAACTACTTACCGGACACCAAACTACTTACCGGACACCAAACTACTTACCGGACACCAAACTACTTACCGGACACCAAACACTACATACCGGACACCAAACTACTTACCGGACACCAAACACTACTTACCGGACACCAAACTACTTACCGGACACCAAACTACTTACCGGACACCAAACTACTTACCGGACACCAAACTACTTACCGGACAACAAACTACTTACCGGACACCAAACACTACTTACCGGACACCAGACTACTTACCGGACACCAGACTACTTACCGGACAACAAACTACTTACCGGACACCAAACACTACTTACCGGACACCAGACTACTTACCGGACACCAGACTACTTACCGGACAACAAACTACTTACCGGACACCAAACACTACTTACCGGACACCAAACTACTTACCGGACACCAAACTACTTACCGGACAACAAACTACTTACCGGACACCAAACTACTTACCGGACAACAAACTACTTACCGGACACCAAACACTACTTACCGGACACCAAAAACTACTTACCGGACAACAAACTACTTACCGGACACCAAACACTACTTACCGGACACCAAACTACTTACCGGACACCAAACTACTTACCGGACACCAAACACTACTTACCGGACACCAAACACTACTTACCGGACACCAAACACTACTTACCGGACACCAAACACTACTTACCGGACACCAAACTACTTACCGGACACCAAACACTACTTACCGGACACCAAACACTACTTACCGGACACCAAACTACTTACCGGACACCAAACACTACTTACCGGACACCAAACACTACTTACCGGACACCAAACTACTTACCGGACACCAAACACTACTTGCCGGACACCAAACTACTTACCGGACACCAAACACTACTTACCGGACACCAAACTACTTACCGGACACCAAACACTACTTGCCGGACACCAAACACTACTTACCGGACACCAAACTACTTACCGGACAACAAACTACTTACCGGACACCAAACTACTTACCGGACACCAAACTACTTGCCGGACATGAAACTACTTACCGGACATGAAACTACTTACCGGACACCAAACACTACTTACCGGACACCAAACTACTTACCGGACACCAAACACTACTTGCCGGACACCAAACACTACTTGCCGGACACCAAACTACTTACCGGACAACAAACTACTTACCGGACACCAAACTACTTACCGGACACCAAACTACTTACCGGACACCAAACACTACTTACCGGACACCAAACTACTTACCGGACACCAAACTACTTACCGGACAACAAACTACTTACCGGACACCAAACACTACTTACCGGACACCAAACTACTTACCGGACACCAAACTACTTACCGGACACCAAACACTACTTACCGGACACCAAACACTACTTACCGGACACCAAACACTACTTACCGGACACCAAACACTACTTACCGGACACCAAACTACTTACCGGACACCAAACACTACTTACCGGACACCAAACACTACTTACCGGACACCAAACTACTTACCGGACACCAAACACTACTTGCCGGACACCAAACACTACTTACCGAACACCAAACTACTTACCGGACACCAAACTACTTACCGGACACCAAACTACTTGCCGGACATGAAACTACTTACCGGACATGAAACTACTTACCGGACACCAAACTACTTACCGGACACCAAACTACTTACCGGACACCAAACTACTTGCCGGACATGAAACTACTTACCGGACATGAAACTACTTACCGGACACCAAACTACTTACCGGACACCAAACTACTTACCGGACACCAAACTACTTACCGGACACCAAACTACTTACCGGACACCAAACTACTTACCGGACACCAAACTACTTACCGGACACCAAACACTACTTACCGGACACCAAACTACTTACCGGACACCAAACTACTTACCGGACACCAAACTACTTACCGGACACCAAACTACTTACCGGACACCAAACTACTTACCGGACACCAAACTACTTACCGGACACCAAACTACTTACCGGACAACAAACTACTTACCGGACACCAAACACTACTTACCGGACACCAAACTACTTACCGGACACCAAACACTACTTACCGGACACCAAACTACTTACCGGACACCAAACACTACTTACCGGACAACAAACTACTTACCGGACACCAAACACTACTTACCGGACAACAAACTACTTACCGGACACCAAACTACTTACCGGACACCAAACCGGACAAAAGGAGAGCAGCAATAATAATAAAAAAAATAATTATTCTTCCCTAATGATCATACCCATGTATAGTTGTTTTGACATAATTAGTCATTAGCGTTGCTAATAGTATGTGTATTCTACGTTACACGGGGGGGGGGGGGAAGCTGCCATTACAGGCGTATCACATAATGCCTATAATAATATTTATTACAATTATAATAAAAGCAGTTATGGAAATTTCTATCTAATGAACTATAGAGTCGCCATGTGTGCACCAGAGGCCGTAATCCCCACAACAATGACATTAATACGTAAAATTATATATACTAATTCTAAATAACATTCTAAATAAGTCTAAAACAAAAAAATCTAAATCTAATACAAATCTAAATCTAAAATCTAATACAAAAATCTAAAAAAGATTTTGGAATGATATGGAATGATACTTTATATCCAACAAAAGTTGGATATAAAGTATTTTTACAGATAAAACGGACGGTTTTAGATATATTATTTCTTTTAAGAATAATTTTCATTCTACACAAACAGCTGTAGATGTATTTTGATATATCTTCAATATATTCATAATTCAGTATCATTGTATATGTCATATCCTTTTAATATATCAATGCACCAGTTTGTACTAGAGATGACCGTACTGATGGTGCATACAATAAGGTGATGAGTTAACATGAATCGGTTATTATACAATTGGTCAATACATCTTCAATATTGATATTACTCACAAACGCTTCCTGGTGTCGTAATAATCCCCCGAGCCATTAGATCTTCACAATCTACTTGAGAATGGTCCAGGACGGACCGAAACGTCGTCGTCCCTTCACCTTCTAGTGTGTGGTCTGGTCATCATTAGATCCTCTTCCCACTAGATGCTACACACACACACACACACACACTCAATACTCCAGACACACTTTGGGTCAGCTTCACGAAGCAGTTACGCAAGCACTTACGGATCTGGACATCTTTTCTCAATCTTTGGCGGCTTTGTTTACAATTATTAAACAGTTAATGAGCTCCGAAGCACCAGGAGGCTGTTTAGAACAATAACAACAGTTGATTGGCAAGTTTTCACGCTTGTAAACTGTTTGATAAATGTAACCTAAGCCGTCAAAGATTGAGGCATGATGTACAGGTTCGTAACTACTTGAGTAACTGATTAGTGAATCTGCCCCGACTAGTGAGTCGGTCGGCCGAGTGGACAGCACGCTGGAGTTTCTTTCACCCTATGCCCCTGTTACCTAGCAGTAAAATAGGTACCTGGGTGTTAGTCAGCTGTCACGGGCTGCTTCCTGGGGGTGGAGGCCTGGTCGAGGACCGGGCCGCGAGGGACACTAAAAAGCCCCGAAATCATCTCAAGATAACCTTAAGATAACCTCAAGTTGTATCTGGCCGGCTGTTGACCCAATTAACTACAATAATGACTGTATTTAATAAATCATAACTGCTAATTAAAGTTATGTTTATTTTTTTGGTTTGAATCGCGTAATAACTAATCAGTTCAGTCGTGGTGCTTTTGTATCTATGATCAACCGGACTATGATGCCTACATGAGACACTGAGCACTGGTCTGCATCAGGACCAGCCTGGCTGACCACACCACCAATCAATACCGGAGACCGGGCCGCGCGGGTACATTGATCCCCGGAGCCAGTAACAGGTTGATCCGGTTCAAAGCCCCGAGTTAAAAGTCCAGACTGGGACAGAATTTATCGCGTCTGCCATTACAGACTGAAAGGAAAAAAATGCTTTATAAATCTTCGCGACAAATTCTGTGATGTCAACATATGATGAAAGACTCACCATTAATTTTTTAATTTTTTTTTTTGAGCCCCACCCCTCCCCCCCACCGTCAGTCCTAATTAGGCTACCTGGAAATAGTTAGGTGTTCATTTAAATTATTTCAACTCATAATTTCCCCCCAAAATAATCCTGTGTCATTAGTGGAGATTCGGAGGTTTTTTTTCCTTCCGCGCGCGCGTATGCGCACTCGCGTGTGTCTGTATGTGCATGCAGGCACGCGCGCGCGCCCGCGCGCCCCTTGTCATCATTGTAATATTTGAATTAGGCTAAGGACGTAAATCACGCTAAACCAGGCGACACATTCACTCTAATTGCTGCTCCTATGTTAGCTGTTAATTGATTGTTAGGTTAAATAATTGCAAATGTTGCTTGTTCAGTGGCTATTGTAAGTCTTTATGTATTTAGCAATATAGCATTTACTTCCTAGGAAGTCTGTGGCTACTTCTCAGAGTCTGTGCCTACTGCTCAGAGTCTGTGGCTACTTCTCAGAGTCTGTGGCTACCTCCCACAGTCTCTGGCCACCTCCCACAGTCTGTGGCCACCTCCCACAGCCTCTGGCCACCTCCCACAGTCTGTGGCCACCTCCCACAGTCTGTGGCCACCTCCCACAGTCTCTGGCCACCTCCCACAGTCTGTGGCCACCTCCCACAGCCTCTGGCCACCTTCCACAGTCTGTGGCCACCTCCCACAGTCTGTGGCCACCTCCCACAGTCTCTGGCCACCTCCCACAGTCTGTGGCCACCTCCCACAGCCTCTGGCCACCTCCCACAGCCTCTGGCCACCTCCCACAGCCTCTGGCCACCTCCCACAGCCTCTGGCCACCTCCCACAGTCTGTGGCCACCTCCCACAGTCTGTGGCCACCTCCCACAGTCTCTGGCCACCTCCCACAGTCTGTGGCCACCTCCCACAGCCTCTGGCCACCTCCCACAGCCTCTGGCCACCTCCCACAGCATCTGGCCACCTCCCACAGCCTCGGGCCACCTCCCACAGCCTCGGGCCACCTCCCACAGTCTCGGGCCACCTCCCACAGCCTCTGGCCACCTCCCACAGCCTCTGGCCATCACCCACAGTCTCGGGCCACCTCCCACAGCCTCTGGCCACCTCCCACAGTCTGTGGCCACCTCCCACAGTCTGTGGCCACCTCCCACAGCCTCTGGCCACCTCCCACAGCCTCTGGCCACCTCCCACAGTCTGTGGCCACCTCCCACAGTCTGTGGCCACCTCCCACAGCCTCTGGCCACCTCCCACAGCCTCTGGCCACCTCCCACAGCCTCTGGCCACCTCCCACAGCCTCTGGCCACCTCCCACAGCCTCTGGCCACCTCCCACAGTCTCGGGCTACCTCCCACAGCCTCTGGCCACCTCCCACTGTCTGTGGCCACCTCCCACAGCCTCTGGCCACCTCCCACAGCCTCTGGCCACCTACCACAGCCTCTGGCCACCTCCCACAGCCTCTGGCCACCTCCCACAGCCTCTGGCCACCTCCCACAGCCTCGGGCCACCTCCCACAGTCTCGGGCTACCTCCCACAGTCTCGGGCCACCTCCCACAGCCTCGGGCCACCTCCCACAGTCTCGGGCCACCTCCCACAGTCTCGGGCTACCTCCCACAGCCTCTGGCCACCTCCCACAGTCTGTGGCCACCTCCCACAGCCTCTGGCCACCTCCCACAGCCTCTGGCCACCTCCCACAGCCTCTGGCCACCTACCACAGCCTCTGGCCACCTCCCACAGCCTCTGGCCACCTCCCACAGCCTCGGGCCACCTCCCACAGTCTCGGGCTACCTCCCACAGCCTCGGGCCACCTCCCATAGTCTCGGGCCACCTCCCACAGTCTCGGGCTACCTCCCATTCTCCTGGTCATACACATATCTTATTGCTTTACGACTGGCATACCCTGTCGTAATACCAAATTAGGGATACATTAATGTTATTGGCAACACAGGGTAATAATGTGTGCACTCGTTGGTGGGCTTGTGGGGGTTGGGCTCTGGCTCTTTGGTCCCGCCTCTTGAGTGTCACTCAAATGGTGTACAGACTCTGGAGTCTATTGGGCTCTATTATGTGTGTGTGTGTAGGCTTTCACACACTATTTTACTGGAATTCAACCCAACTCTGTATGGTATCCACGTAATTTGAAAATGAAAATATATTTGGGAGTTTTTTTTTTTTTACAACAGTAAGTTAAGGGTCCTCTGGTAGGTTAGGTGGGCAGGAAATTCTCATAAAGTTTCAAAACTTTATGAAAAACGTTAATTGAAAGTTTCCTCTTCTAACCTTTCCGAGTAACCCGGACGACTCAAACAGAAAACGGGACAGTACGTCACTTCTGTGAGTTGATTTCATTTCAAATTACGTCCACTTTTGGCCATAGTGCGCATACCAGCGAAAAGTGACGTTATTTTTAAGAGGACGGGTTGTGTGTGTGTGTGTGTATATATATATATATTAGTATAGTTTGGTAGCAGTCTTTCCTGTAGACATATATTATTAAATATGACCGAAAAAGTAAGATTAATAATTCTAACACGAATTTTCTCAATCTTTCGTACATTACGCTTCACTGTTGGAGGTAAATTAAAAATCAATTCTCCAGAATTCATTTTTATTTTAGTCTGACGCGACACGAGCACGTTTCGTAAAACTTATTACATTTTCAAAGACTTTAGTTCACAAATACACAACTGAATAGAACTTACGTATCTCCGATTTTATATCTACATTTGAGTGAGGTGGAAGGGGTGATGTGGCATTAACACAAGACAGAACAAAATGTGGTATTAATAGGGGATTAATTTCATCAACACAAGACAGAACAAGGGTATTAATAGGGTATTAATTTCATCAACACAAGACAGAACACGAAACAATGGATATTGAATAGAAGTGTTTGTAGAAAGCCTATTGGTCCATATTTCTTGATGCTTCTATATTGGAGCGGAGTCTTGAGGTGGGTAGAATATAGTTGTGCAATAATTGGCTGTTGATTGCTGGTGTTGACTTCTTGATGTGTAGTGCCTCGCAAACGTCAAGCCGCCTGCTATCGCTGTATCTATCGATGATTTCTGTGTTGTTTACTAGGATTTCTCTGGCGATGGTTTGGTTGTGGGAAGAGATTATATGTTCCTTAATGGAGCCCTGTTGCTTATGCATCGTTAAACGCCTAGAAAGAGATGTTGTTGTCTTGCCTATATACTGGGTTTTTTGGAGCTTACAGTCCCCAAGTGGGCATTTGAAGGCATAGACGACGTTAGTCTCTTTTATAGCGTTCTGTTTTGTGTCTGGAGAGTTTCTCATGAGTAGGCTGGCCGTTTTTCTGGTTTTATAGTAAATCGTCAGTTGTATCCTCTGATTTTTGTCTGTAGGGATAACGTTTCTATTAACAATATCTTTCAGGACCCTTTCCTCCGTTTTATGAGCTGTGGAAAAGAAGTTCCTGTAAAATAGTCTAATAGGGGGGATATGTGTTGTGTTAGTTGTCTCTTCAGAGGTTGCATGGCTTTTCACGGTTGCATGGCTTGTGCGTCTTGAAATGTCAAGACGCACAAGCCTGGAAACCCACTTCGGCCAATCATTAGCCAGATACCCACACCCACGTACAGACTGGCGAAGCGACTCAACGGCCTGCTGACTCCTTATGTTCCTTGCGCCTTCAGCCTGAAGTCTCCAAAGGAATTTGTTGACTTACTGCGGGGCACACGGGCCACAGGGATAAGAGCCTCGTTGGACGTAGAATCGCTGTTTACCAACGTACCTGTGGACGAGACAATCGGAATGATAGCCGACAGAGTGTATCGTGATCCAGCCTGTACTCCTCTTGACATACCAGAAAATATTCTGAGGAAACTACTCCAAGCTTGTACTAAAGAGGCACCCTTCTTGAGCCCGGATGGGCACATGTATAAGCAAGTAGATGGGGTCGCCATGGGTTCTCCCCTAGGTGTCCTGTTTGCAAACTTCTACATGGGTACCATCGAGCAAAAAGTCTTAGTCGACATGAACTTGAAACCGGCCATATACTGCCGGTATGTTGACGACATTTTTACACAGGTACCTGATGTCAGACATCTGCAGGAGCTGAAGGAGGCATTTGAGCAGAGTTCCGTGCTGCGTTTCACTTACGAGACGGAAAAGGATGGGAAGCTGCCTTTTCTAGATGTAACAGTCATGGAAAAAAACCTCTGAAGAGACAACTAACACAACACCTATACCCCCTATTAGACTATTTTACAGGAACTTCTTTTCCACAGCTCATAAAACGGAGGAAAGGGTCCTGAAAGATATTGTTAATAGAAACGTTATCCCTACAGACAAAAATCAGAGGATACAACTGACGATTTACTATAAAACCAGAAAAACGGCCAGCCTACTCATGAGAAACTCTCCAGACACAAAACAGAACGCTTTAAAAGAGACTAACGTCGTCTATGCCTTCAAATGCCCACTTGGGGACTGTAAGCTCCAAAAAACCCAGTATATAGGCAAGACAACAACATCTCTTTCTAGGCGTTTAACGATGCATAAGCAACAGGGCTCCATTAAGGAACATATAATCTCTTCCCACAACCAAACCATCGCCAGAGAAATCCTAGTAAACAACACAGAAATCATCGATAGATACAGCGATAGCAGGCGGCTTGACGTTTGCGAGGCACTACACATCAAGAAGTCAACACCAGCAATCAACAGCCAATTATTGCACAACTATATTCTACCCACCTCAAGACTCCGCTCCAATATAGAAGCATCAAGACATATGGACCAATAGGCTTTCTACAAACACTTCTATTCAATATCCATTGTTTCGTGTTCTGTCTTGTGTTGATGAAATTAATACCCTATTAATACCCTTGTTCTGTCTTGTGTTGATGAAATTAATACCCTATTAATACCACATTTTGTTCTGTCTTGTGTTAATGCCACATCACCCCTTCCACCTCACTCAAATGTAGATATAAAATCGGAGATACGTAAGTTCTATTCAGTTGTGTATTTGTGAACTAAAGTCTTTGAAAATGTAATAAGTTTTACGAAACGTGCCCGAGTCGCGTCAGACTAGAAATAAAAATGAATTTTGGAGAATTGATTTTTAATTTACCTCCAACAGTGAAGCGTAATGTACGAAAGATTGAGAAAATTCGTGTTAGAATTTTTAATCTTACTTTTTTGGTGCCTCCCTCTGTGCTCTCAAAAAGAAGGACGAAGGAATCAGGCCAATCGCTGTTGGCAACACTCTCCGACGCCTGATTGCCAAGGCTGCTACGAGGGTTGTCAGCCAGCAAGCGGCTGAATTGCTGAAACCAATCCAGCTAGGATTTGGAATCCCCCAAGGCTGTGAAGCGGCTGCCCATGCAGCACGAGCATACATCACAAACATTTCTGATGAAAAGGCCCTGCTCAAACTGGACTTTAAGAATGCCTTCAACATGGTAAGAAGAGATGCAGTACTTTGTGCCGTACATCGCCATTTCCGGCCCCTCTACCCGTTCATACTATCGTGCTACAGTGGCGAGTCAAAACTGCTCTTTGGTGAACATGAAATCAGATCATGTGAAGGTGTTCAGCAAGGTGATCCTCTTGCTCCCCTTCTTTTCTGCTTAGTCTTAAAAGAAATCACCGAAAGCTTGTCCAGCGAGTTCAACATCTGGTTTTTGGATGATGGCACTATAGCTGGCACCGTAGACCACCTCTTGTCAGATATCAGGAAAATAAGGGAGCAAGAAGTAAGCCTGGGTCTCGTCCTGAACCCTTCCAAGTGTGAAGTAGTCTCCTCCAACCCAGACATCGTAGCTAGAATAAGGTCTGCCTTGCCTGGAGCCCATGTCATTAGGGCCGAGAACAGCACCCTCCTTGGAGCTCCCCTCGGGTCTAACGCCATTGAGGAGATCCTCGACAAGAAAATCGCAGACCTTAGGAGGATGGAAGACGGAATAGGTGACATCGATGCCCACGATGCTTTTTATCTCCTCACCAAATGCCTATCCCTTCCGAGGCTAACCTACTTTCTGAGGTGCGCCCCATCTTACAACAACCCAAAGCTTGACGAGTATGACCTCCTACTGAAGACCATGCTGGAAAAAGTTGTTAACCTCTCTCTCAACGAATGCCAGTGGAAACAAGCCACTCTTCCTGTCAGGCTCGGTGGCTTGGGTGTCCGCACCGCCACCCAAATTGCAGTCCCAGCCTTCCTGTCTTCCTCCTCAGCATCAGATGACCTGGTTAAGGAAATTCTACCTGACACCCTGAGTGATGTAGCGGGGATACAGGACCCCCACTACACGGAATGTGACACGAAATGGGGTGCCATGACAGACCCAGCACTCAGACCAGCCATGCCGAAAGCCAAGAAACAATCCAGTTGGGATAGCCCCATTGTAGACAAAGAAGCCACAGCTTTGCTGGAGGCAGCAACAACCCCCAGTGATCGTGCACGCCTCACAGCTGTGCAGGCTCCCCATGCAGGGGACTTCCTTCTGGCAGTCCCTATGTCTGCGACAGGCACACGTCTTGATCCGCAGGAGCTCCGTATTGCAGTCGCTCTCCGCCTTGCTGCCCCTATCCACACTGTTCACAGGTGTATTTGCGGCGAGGCAGATGCTGACGAATATGGATTGCATGGCCTGCACTGTGGAAAATCGGGTGGTTGGCACACTAGACACGACGAAGTCAACGACATCATTAAAAGAAGCCTTGCCTCTGCTCAGTGTCCAGCGGAGAGAGAGCCCCGCAACCTACTGAACCGTGACTCTGTTAGCTTTGCCGGCCGACCAGACGGAATCACACTGCGTCCGTGGAAGGGTGGCAGGCAGTTAGCATGGGACTATACTTGCGTATCCACCCTGGCAACGACATACATCACCCTTTCTGCCGGCACGGCAGGAGCCGCAGCGACACACAGAGAAAAACAAAAGTCAGTCAAGTACAGGCAATTAGATCAAAGGTACAATTTCGTTCCAATAGGGTCTGAGACCCTAGGCCCATGGGGTGAGAGTGCAAGAAGGTTTCTTAAGGATCTTGGTTCCAAGCTCATTGACACCACAAGAGACCCTAGAGCAGCAAGTTTTCTCTTTCAGCGCCTCAGTGTCGCGATCCAGAGGGGAAATGCCCGCTGCATCCTCGGTTCCTGCCCGGCGTCGGAGGAGTTCGAGGAAATCTACAGCCTCTAGGAAGCGAACTTTTTCTTGTGTCCTCTTAATGTTCATTTTTTGTATAAAATCAGATATGTAACTGTATAACCTTGCATAATAAAGTGTACATCATAATAAAAAAAAAAAAAAGGGGGTGGTAGGAGAAGTGAACACTCTTTCGTATTCAGAGTTAAATGTCAAGTTTTTCCCTGAGTGCTCTGTGTTCCCTTCTCTGAGGCTGTGGGTCCCTATAATTACACCAGTGGTGGTACCCCCCTATATATATATAAAAAAAAAAAAATATATATATATATATATATATATATATATATATATATATATATATATATATATATATATATATATATATATATACTTGTCTTGTATGTTTTGTAACCTTTAAATACACAATAAAGGAAAAAAAAAAAAGGAAGAGGGTGGTAGGAGAAAAGCACACAGAAACTGTATTGGAGGGGACCTACATTCCCTCCAATGCGTTATGTGTGGTTTCCTCCGAGGCTATGGGTCCCCCTTCTTCCAGCCATAGGTGGTACTCCCTTCTCTATATAAAATATATATATATATATATATATATATATATATATATATATATATATATATATATATATATATATATATATATATATAGGGACCTGAAGAGCTGTGTTAAAACAGTGTTATTATGAGTACTAAGGCATTTATGGACATCTTCCTTAAATAGCTTCCTTTTGTCTTGCTGTTTAGTGAGAGTAATGGTGTGATTTAATGTGATAAGATTTCCAAATAATGTGTGGCTAGGCCAATTTGGATAATTATTCTTATTTGCCTGCTAATAACATGTAAGCATATTTATAGACGCATCTTGCTTTACGCTTAGAAAATGTGACTTTTGTTCCGAAAGTGTTCGGACATCATTAGTTGTACGTCTTGTATAAACCGCTTTTGATTCATAAACAGGGGGTTTGGCGGCTGGATTAACGAGCTTGGATCTTTGTATGCGAAGGCTGGCTGCAACTTAATAGGTTTCTCTCTTACACTTGTAATACAAATATTGAGTGACACTTTTCAACAAGTAATTGACATCAATTAAAATAATTCAACTTAACCAATTTATTCAACCGTGTTGCTACACTTAATATAATGTAATATTTAATATAAAATTAAATGCTTCACCCACGCATTTCAAATATAAATAATCCCCAACAGAACCTAAACACCTAACCTAACCTATGCCTATATATGCACAATATGCTAATATATTATAATAGTAATTAATATTTGAGAAAATTTCCGTTTTGAATGAACAGCATGTAAAAATTTTATGAATGCGTCTGTGGGGTCGACCGCTGGATGGAATGGACTTGAGTCGAGGACGGATTGGGAAGGTTTGGACTTAATTCTCGGTGGAAAACCCTTGTGCCCAGGCAGGGGGGGGTGGGGAGGCTACGTCTTTAATCATAACCAATCATAAGATATGAATAATGAGATTCATTATATTTTCCTGTGTGTTAGCCATTAATACCTGGGGAATTATAGTGGTAACCAACATTGCAAGTGAGAAATCATATGTATTTGCAACTGAACTAAATTATTTTTTATTTTTTTGCAAGTATGTATTCACCTAGTTGTGTTTGCGGGGGTTGAGCTTTGCTCTTTCGGTCCGCCTCTCAACTGTCAATCAACTGTTTACTAACTACTATTTTTTCCCCCACACCACACACACACTCCCCGGGAAGCAGCCCGTAACAGCTGACTAACTCCCAGGTACCTATTTACTGCTAGGTAACAGGGGCATTCAGGGTGAAAGAAACTTTGCCCATTTGTTTCTGCCTCGCGCGGGAATTGAACCCGCGCCACAGAATTACGAGTCCTGCGCGCTATCCACCAGGCCACCAGGCCCTTTGAACTGTAGTGCATACATAGACGTAATGGACAATTAGGTAGTAGATACAACATATTTTAACAAATTTGCTGACCACCATCCTTTAAGGGAGCCGAGCGGACAGCACACTGGACTTGTGATCCTGTGGTCCCGCGTTCGATCCCGGGCGCCGGCGAGAAACAATGGGCAGAGTTTCTTTCACCCTATGCCCCTGTTATTTAGCAGTAAAATAGGTACCTGGGTGTTAGTCAGCTGTCACGGGCTGCTTCCTGGGGGTGGAGGCCTGGTCGAGGACCGGGCCGCGGGGACACTAAGCCCCGAAATCATCTCAAGATAACCTTAAGAAGATAACCACTTATTCACTCATTCACTGTTATGGAGGTAGTGTATAGTGAAGATTAGAGTTGTATAATACAAATACAATTTTGTAGAATACAACATCCCGCACATATAGAATTTTAATACCGTCAATTTACATATTTTAAAATAGCATTTTGGAAATATTGACTTTGCAATTTCCGAATGAGCGACATGTTTTTGGATTTATAAATAAATCGCTAACACACGTAAGATAAATCCTGTAATTTCCGCAGATTTATTTTTAAATACAAATACAATTATTGCCTCTGAACTCCAGTGCTGTAATATATATATTAATTAATTTAGTTGCAGTCCTGAACAGAAAATGTAAGCAAGAGAAGAATTTGATCCACGAGACTTCAACACGGGGAGACAAAGACTTCAACACAGGGGAGACAAAGACTTCAACACGGTGGAGACAAAGACTTCAACACGGGGGAGACAAAGACTTCAACACGGGGGAGACAAAGACTTCAACACGGGGGAGACAAAGACTTCAACACGGGGGAGACAAAGACTTCAACACGGGGAGACAAAGACTTCAACACGGGGGAGACAAAGACTTCAACACGGGGGAGACAAAGACTTCAACACGGGGAGACAAAGACTTCAACACGGGGGAGACAAAGACTTCAACACGGGGAGACAAAGACTTCAACACGGGGAGACAAAGACTTCAACACGGGGGAGACAAAGACTTCAACACGGGGGAGACAAAGACTTCAACACGGGGGAGACAAAGACTTCAACACGGGGAGACAAAGACTTCAACACGGGGAGACAAAGACTTCAACACGGGGGAAACAGACTTCAACACGGGGGAGACAGACTTCAACACGGGGGAGACAAAGACTTCAACACGGGGGAGACAAAGACTTCAACACGGGGGAGACAGAGACTTCAACACGGGGGAGACAAAGACTTCAACACGGGGGAGACAAAGACTTCAACACGGGGGAGACAAAGACTTCAACACGGGGGAGACAAAGACTTCAACACGGGGGAGACAGAGACTTCAACACGGGGGAGACAAAGACTTCAACACGGGGGAGACAAAGACTTCAACACGGGGGAGACAGAGACTTCAACACGGGGGAGACAAAGACTTCAACACGGGGGAGACAAAGACTTCAACACGGGGGAGACAAAGACTTCAACACGGGGGAGACAAAGACTTCAACACGGGGGAGACAAAGACTTCAACACGGGGGAGACAAAGACTTCAACACGGGGAGACAAAGACTTCAACACGGGGGAGACAAAGACTTCAACACGGGGGAGACAGACTGCAACACGGACAGTACTCATAATACCATGATATACTTATAATCATATCACACATATATATGTGTTATATTAGGCCCAAGATCGCGTGTATTAGGCTTAGGTTAGAACACAGGCAATGGTGATAACTAGACAACAATGGTGATAACTAGACAACAATGGTGATAACTAGACAACAATGGTGATAACTAGACAACAATGGTGATAACTAGACAACAATGGTGATAACTAGACAACAATGGTGATAACTAGACAACAATGGTGATAACTAGACAACAATGGTGATAACTAGACAACAATGGTATTGCAATTGGGACAACTATGAAAGTGAGTGACAATGACTTAGTGTTCATTAGCGAAGTTGAAAACTTGGGTTTTCAACTTTTCAAACCCAAACTTGGGTTTGGGTTTTCAAACTTATGACAGAGTCATAAGTTTGACTCTGTAATGACTATGAAAACTCACGTGCTTAAACTACTAATCAAGGCAGCCATGAAACTATCTTCCTTGAGGTGAATCTCATACTTTTTCTTGACAGCAGCGGTTGGAAAACTTTGTATATGTGAGGGGTCACGTTTGCCCCCATGTTGAGTATGTAAACCTCTCATGGATGGCCCACTCCCTGTCGTTTATCAGACTTTAGGACAAGGTTGAGAAGCCTGTATGAAGACTCCCGTCTCAAGTCTTGACCAATCCTGGAGGTCGACTTTACTGTTATGTACAAAGGGCAATGTTAGCCAATGTTAGATGGTGAGACAATCTTGTCCCTTCTTCGTGGACAACCAGAACTGTTGGCACTCACAACACAAGACCCTCAGCGATCATTCATTCCTAGGCTGACTCACATCTGTAACACGCTTACTCAACATGTAGATACACGGGAAACGAAAATTACACATTTCATAACAACAGACCAGGGGCCAGATTCACGAAGCAGTTATGCAAGCACTTACGAACCTGTACATCTTTTCTCAATCTTTGGCGGCTTTGTTTACAATTATTAAACAGTTAATGAGCTCTGAAGCACCAGGAGGCTGTTTATAACAATAACAACAGTTGATCGGCAAGTTTTCATGCTTGTAAACTGTTTAATAAATGTAACCAAAGCCGTCAAAGATTGAAGAAAGATGTACACGTTCGTAAGTTTGCGTAACTGCTTCGTGAATCTGACCCCAGATGAAGAAATCTTTAGCAGAGACATTCGAAATTCAAATTGAAATAAATTTAATGGGATATAAATACACACATTTGGTTCCTGATTCATCCTGTTCCCTACATGATTATCACTTAGCATGAAGTTTTAATTACTGATAATAATTAATAAATCGAAATGGATAACCAAAGATGAATTTCTAGTGACAGGCTTCAGATAAGCTGATTTGGGATAACAGCCCTTAGCTTGCAATATCATTAGGAACTTGGCACAATTGCAAGTGAACCCTAGTCTTAGATGAGAGAGAGAGAGAGAGAGAGAGAGAGACAGAGAGACAGAGAGACAGAGAGACAGAGAGAGAGAGAGAGAGAGAGAGAGAGAGAGAGAGAGAGAGAGAGAGAGAGAGACAGAGAGAGAGAGAGACAGAGAGAGAGACAGAGACAGAGAGAGAGACAGAGACAGAGAGAGAGAGAGACAGAGAGAGAGAGAGACAGAGACAGAGAGAGAGAGAGAGAGAAGAAATGAATGAAAATGAGAACTCATATTTCAGGACAATTTCCTATAGCAAAAGGTATTGGAAGCCGATATTTTATAAATCACTGGGTGGCCCTGGCACCTGGCAAGAGCAGAGTGCCTGGCAGTTAGTGTTGATGGCTGTGATGATAGTGCCTCCTTGGTCACTGTTCTCTCCACTTGTATAGTGCCTCGGTGTCCTAGAGTATCTCTAGGTGTCCTAGAGTATCTCTAGGTGTCCTAGAGTATCTCTAGGTGTCCTAGAGTATCTCTAGGTGTCCTGGAGTATCTGTAGGTGTCCTAGAGTATCTGTAGGTGTCCTAGAGTATCTGTAGGTGTCCTGGAGTATCTGTAGGTGTCCTAGAGTATCTGTAGGTGTCCTAGAGTATCTGTAGGTGCCCTAGAGTATCTCTAGGTGTCCCTTCTGGGTGTCCCATCACCCCCCCCCCATCATGTGGTGTTGGAGGTAAGGACAGACGGCTGAGTGGGCAGCGCTCGGGATTCGTAGTCTTAAGGTTCCGGGTTCGATCCCCGGCGGAAACAAATGGGCAGTGTTTCTTTTTCACCCTGATGCTGCCCTCCCCCCCCCCCTGTTCACCTAGCAGTAAATAGGTACCTGGGAGGTAGACAGCTGCTACGGGCTGTTTCCTAGGGGGGGGGGTGTAACAAAAAGGAGGCCTGGTCGAGGACCGGGCCGCGGGGATGCTAAGCCCCGGAATCATCTCAAGATAACCTCAAGATAACAAAGATAGCCATTCAGGCACATTCATAAACACCTCCGCCACCTCATGTTTGAGAGGTAATCTAGCAAATGTATTAATTTATTTATACATTTATATGCAAATTTATTATACATTTTGGTCACAACAGTATAACCGCCCCCCCCTTATGTGTAGTCGAGACCTGCCATGCATTAGCTACTCCCACTATGTATAAGCTACCCCTACAATGTATAACGGACCCTCACCGTGTATAATCAACCCCTGTTATGTATACCTGTCCCCCCAAAATGTATAAGCGACCCCCACTATGAATAACCGACCTCCACTATGTATAATTGATCCCCCTACCATGTATAACCGACCCCTATCATGTATAATCGACCCCCCACTATGTATAACCGACCCCCACACCATGTATAACCGACCCCTACCATGTTTAACCGACCCCTACCATGTATAACCGACCCCTACCATGTATAACCGACCCCTACTATGTATAACCGACCCCTACCATGTATAATCAACCCCTACTATGTATAACCGACCCCCACCATGTATAACCGACCCCTACTATGTATAACCGACCCCCACCATGTATAACCGACCCCCACACCATGTATAACCAACCCCCACACCATGTAAAACCAACCCTCCCCCCCCCCCATGTATCATATAACTGTTTTCTCCCGCTGCTCTAAAGAGCGGACTCTTGTGTGCGTCTTGTCATACAAATCCTTAATTAGAGTTACTGTGGAAGACCCAAACAAAAGCTCCTTGAGAAGCCCTTAGGCTTAAAAAAAAAGGCACTTTTATTAGTTCTGTCTTGAGTCCTTTTATGTTCTGTCTTGAGTCCTTTTATGTTATGTCTTGAGTCCTTTTATGTTCTGTCTTGAGTCCTTTTATGTTCTGTCTTGAGTCCTTTTATGTTCTGTCTTGAGTCCTTTTATGTTATGTCTTGAGTCCTTTTATGTTCTGTCTTGAGTCCTTTTATGTTATGTCTTGAGTCCTTTTATGTTCTGTCTTGAGTCCTTTTATGTTATGTCTTGAGTCCTTTTATGTTATGTCTTGAGTCCTTTTATGTTCTGTCTTGAGTCCTTTTATGTTATGTCTTGAGTCCTTTTATGTTATGTCTTGAGTCCTTTTATGTTCTGTCTTGAGTCCTTTTATGTTATGTCTTGAGTCCTTTTATGTTCTGTCTTGAGTCCTTTTATGTTCTGTCTTGAGTCCTTTTATGTTATGTCTTGAGTCCTTTTATGTTTGCAGATAAGGTTTCTTGTTTTTTTTGTTATCTCGGTAACGTTTGGGCGCCTGTGAGTATTGCTTTGAAGATGTAAGGGTATATATATATCTATACTCTTAAGAGTATAGATATACTCTATACTCTATACTCTATATATATATACTCTATATATATAGAGTATACTCTATATATATATAGAGTAACTCTATATATATATACGAGTAACAACTCGTATATCTATATATATAGAGTATACTCTATATATATAGATATACTCTATATATATATAGATATATACTTAAGAGTATATCTATACTCTTAAGAGTATAGATACTCTATCTAAGAGTATATATCTACCTCTATCTTTAAATCAATGTTTTTACTGTAACACTGTAACTATGTATTTACTTTTTCTAAATAAATTATTATTATTATTATTATATGGTACAATAATTTTGTTTTGGAGAAAATTGGGTATGATAGCCGTTCCTTTCTCGGCCTATGTTATCGTGTGAGGTATTATAGTGATAAGGAATTAGCATAGGCCTAATGGCGTTAGATTTATTACACACGCGTCATGGTGCTAAGGATGTTGCCACTTTTCTGATTATATATATATATATATATATATATATTATATATATATATATATATATATATATATATATATATATATACTATATATATATATATATATAGTATATATATATATATATATATATATATATATATATATATATATATATATATATATATATATATATATATATATATATATATATATTAGTGGGTCGGGGTCGCCCCCATTGCTCACAGTTTCTTAAAGAGCTAAACATATACAAAGCAATCAACTCATTTCCGGCATTCTACCTACACACACACACACACACACACACACGCACACACACACACACACACACACACACACACACACACACGGCTGTAAGGCACCCCGAGTTAGGCCTCAGACCAGGCTCAGTAACAACTCGCGAAACACTCTTTAGGTATGCCCCAGGTGCCTCAAGGAGAAGGCAAAGCCGGTTTTCGGCAAAGCCCTACAAGCCTTTCTGAACACATCCCAAACATAAACCCTTCTTCAGGGCATCACTTTGTGCCCTGAAGGAGGTCGACGGAGGAGACCTATTGTCACGGGTACAAACCAGGGCTCTACAGGCTCACCATAGCCCGTGTTACTTGGAACTTTTTGTTCCAGGTAGCGAATCTTTAACAACAACAACAGGGTATAAACCTTCACTGCCTCGTGCACTACGGGCTCGCCATAGCCCGTGCTACTCGGAACTTTTTGTTCCAAGTAGCGAATCTTAAACAACAACAACTCGTGCTAGGCAGGCTGTCATGAACATGCATTCGGGAGCTGCAATGATGCTTCGACAACATTAACTTGGTTACACACGGAGATCACACTTACGTGATGCATCAAATGAACAGATTTTACCCTGTCGTAGCTCAGTCGATTAAGGCAGTGTCTGGGATGCTCCCGGACGCAGGTTCGAATCCTCCTCACGGAACTTGTGGATTTGATCAACTTGGTTGTAGGGGTTCCGTGTGGCAGCATCTCACGCTACACAAGTTTACATTAATCACCTTCAGGAAAATATATAGCAGTAATTAAACTCCATTTACAAAGTGCTTTCAGCCGCGTAATTTAGAAGCGGTTCGAACAAGCGTTCCTTGCTTCTTTCTCTTCGTCTCAGCGGGATTGGGGGTTGATTGATGGAGTAAGGAATCGCCACTGTCGTTTGGGGAGGATGAAGTTGTTTCCGCTGGTATCCAGTGAGAGGGGGACCCACTTGCCTCATTTCCTTTTCTGTATGGCTGTTAAAGAGGTCACCAGCAGGCTGACCAGAGAGTTCAGCATCTGGATCCAGGGTGATGGCACTCTGGTAGGGACAAAGGAGTCCCCGCTAGTTGGTCTACAGCTGGTGAAATATAAGGGAAGCGAGTTAGGAGTCACTCTGAATCCTTCAAAGTGCGAAATTATCTCATCTAGCCAACCAATCATAGATGCACTAAGATCCATCTTACCAGGAGCCCCAGTGATCGACCCCTACCGACAGAGTGCTGATTGGCGTGCCAATCATTCAATGACTTGAATGTCATTTATACAGTCCTTTAAGGAAAGCTAAACGAGCTGAGGAAGATGGAAGACAGAAGATGTTTTGGATGCACACGATGCTTGTTACAAGGTGCTTCCTTGGTACCAGACACCTTGTACCTCCTTACAAGGTGCCTGGCATTGCCCAGGCTTACCTATTTCCTAAGATGTGCTCCCCTCCTTCGACAGTCCAAAAGTAACAGAATATGACAAACCCCTAAAAGCAATATCCATGAAAGTGTTAACGTTCTCTCCCTGAAAGATGCCCAATGGGACCAATCAACGCTTCCTGTTAGACCCTGAGGATTTAACCATACACAAGGCAACACATATAGCATTGCCTGCATTCTTAGCCTCGACCAGTGCTGCAAGTGAATTAGCGAAAGAGATCCTACCAGAGTACTTAAGACCAATAGGATCCATGATCTTAAATTCACTGAAGGAGCCAACCAATGGGCTTGGCCCTTTCACTGGGTCACTTCACCAAAGTCTTGTCCGCATAGTAGAGACCATTGCCTCAGCAAGGCTGGAGACTAGACATAAACTCTACATATATATGGTGTAAGGTTCATATAATTTGAATATAAAGTGAAAGAGTAGAAGTTACTTTTATGTTACTTGGAGAGAGATAATTAAAAAATGAAGTCTATGGTGCTGCCATCTGTGGCTGAGGTTGACGTCATCCAATTTCCTCCAAAATTGGCACCCTTACAGATAGGCCTACGCGCTGTCAGGTGTGTAAGTTTCATGCAAATCGCCCGATAAACAAATATGAAAAAACATTAGAAAAATAAAAATCAATTTTTTTTAACTAATTTTATTTTATAAATCTAATTATTATTATTTTTTTATCATATACTGTTGTGATAGCTAAGAGTCATAGACATGATTTCAGTTGACACTTGTGTTTGATGTTAATTTTTGAACATTTTGGAAAAAATTTTGACACAATTATTTTTTTTCAACCTTCCTATTTATGCTACGATGCTGAGACTCGGACCAGATGAAACACTTTTAATATTAAACTAGTCAAAAAAATTTGATTGAACTCGAACTAGTTATCATTTATTGCATATTTTTTGCAAATTTGAAAATTATGTCCCCCTGAAGTCAATATAAAATAGATGGAACTAAGAAGGGTCTGATGAAGAACATGAACCAAGAGGCTCTGCAGCTCCTTAATTCCTATATTCTCAGGTTAACTGGGTCAGTATAGGCTGGATATTGTGTCTTGTGTCTTGTGCTTGCTTTATATGTAATGCTTTGGTTATGTCCAGTCTTTGTTGTTATTATCTTATCTTATCTCTCGATTATCTCTCTTGTTGGTTAGGAGACCGATGAGTCGATGATACCTGGTTGATACCTGGTTGATGGGGTTCTGGGAGTTCTACTCCCCAAGCCCGGCCCGAGGCCAGGCTCGACTTGTGATGTAGAAATTGAAATTGAAAAGACCTAGAAATTGTTATGTTCTTCGATGCAACCTTGTTGTTTGTGCATTGTCAAGCGGGCTTGACAGATTGTCATCATAGCTGTATAATGAGATAGTCATAATTGACAGTCTCCAAGTAGGCATGTGAAGACATAGACGACATTCATCTCTTTTTCAAGACGTTTCACTTGATGTCTGAACGTTCTTCATGAATATGTTGACCAGATCTCACACACTAGAAAGTGAAGGGACGACGACGACGACGTTTCGGTCCGTCCTGGACCAATCTCAAGTCGATGAAAATTGGTACATTCTCATCGACTTGAGAATGGTCCAGGACGGACCGAAACGTCGTCGTCGTCGTCCCTTCACTTTCTAGTGTGTGGTCTGGTCAACATACTTCAGCCACGTTATTGTGACTCATCGCCTTCATGAGTAAGTCTATTTTCTTGCTCTTGTAGTCGATTAGCAACTTCCGGTTGGTGTCGAGAAATGGGTAGATGGGGGTGAGTGAAGTTTCTATCATTAATGTCTTGCTTGACTCCTTTTCCTCATTTTTGCGAGTCGAGGAAAGGAACTTTAGGTAGGAGAGTCTAACAGGTGAATCGAATATTGCATCATAGATCTCTTCATCCCAGGTAGCATGTCACATCACCTTGATATTCAATGGTACTTTTGTTGCCCCTTAGTGTAAACTGCAGGGCCGAGGCCTGCAGTTTACACTACTCCTTTCTGAAGTGAAAGGGGGATTGATGGATTGCCAGAGTGGCATTGATGGATGGCATTGTCCATCTCCTCCGGCATTGATGGCTAGAGGAAGCGGCCAACTACCCAGGAGCGACCAGGAGGCCTGGTCGACGACCGGGCCGCGGGGACACTAAGCCCCGGAAGCACCTCAAGGTAACCCATATGGGATGTAACCAAACATGTCGCCAGGTTAAACACATATATATATAATATATATAATAATATAAAATATATAATATAGCAACAGTATGGTCGCTTGAACAGACGGCTAGGAGCTGGAGAGCCGTGGCCCGGGAGCTAGAGCTCGAGTACAAAAGACACGTTCACATTTAGTTATTCACAGACATAATAATGAGTCTTAGTGGCTCAGCTGGGGGACCTGTTCAGTCCAGGCAGGATTGTAAGGATGTGATTCTAATCTTGTTCTAATCTTGTCTGATCTAATCTCATGAGGCGTAATGGGGGGGGGGAAGAGGAGCATGAGGTGTAAGGGGTGTCGTAAACACCTGCCTGGCAGTAACGAGTAAATTAAGGGGTCTGGTCTTAATTAGGTCAAGCCAGGTGTGTGGTGATTGGGAAGGTAGGGGGGGGGGTTGGTAGAGGGGTAGAGGGGGGGGGGGGTTGGTTGAGGGGTAGAGGGGGGGGGGGTGACTGAATCCCACCAGGACTCCTATATCCAATCCCCCACCCCTCCCTCTTCAATCCCAGATAACAGCTGATTAATGGTCGTTAAATATCTTACCTCACCAAACAAGGTGCTTCAATTAGTCAATTACTCTCTTGTTTGTCTTGTCATAAATTAGATATATTTCCTTAAATTGCCCTCGTTACACCTCTTAGGTGATCGAGGTGATTGTCAGTGATTAATTGATCAACAAATCATCAGGTGATGAATATGTTGTTAGGACTTTGTTATCTTCATTATCCTGTCTTCTGCCAATCTCATTTACTAACATTGTCGAATAATTATTTTGTCATTCAATGTCATTCGTTAATCTTTTGCGTATTAATCAGCTGTCTATAATCAGTCACTCAATAATCCGATGCTCTATAATTTGTCATTCATGGTGGTTCCTTCCTATAATGTTAGTTAGTATTATATCTAATATATCTTGATGATTTCGGGGCTTAGCGTCCCGGCGGCCCGGTCCTCGACCAGGCCTCCTTTTTTTTTTTTGTTACACCCCCCCCCCTTTCAGAAAGCAACCCGTAGCAGCTGTCTTAACTCCCAGGTACCTCTTTACTGGTAGGTGAACAGGTGCAACAGGGTAAAATAAACTCTGCCTATTTGTCTCCGCCTTCACCGGGGATCGAACCCGGAACCTCAGGACTACTAATACCGAGCGCTGTCCATTCAGCTGTCAGGCCCCATATTGTTTGGTCTGTCGTTCATAAACCATTTCCTCATTAATCTGTCAATTAATCTGTCGTCAATTAAGCTGTCGTTAATTAATCTGTCTGTAATTAATGACGTTGATTTCCCGGTCATCTATTAATCTTGTTCATTAATCTCTCTATATATTAATTTGACCCTTATATCAAAAGGAATTACGAACAGGCGTAACGACCTGTCGTCCAGAGCCATGTGAAAACTAGACTTGGCAACACTGGGAAGGAGGCCTGGTCAAGGACCAGGCCGCGGGGACGCTAAGCCCCGAAATCATCTCCAGATAACCTCACTTATAGTTTGTCCAAATTTACACTACTACTACTGGTAGTGGCGGGTTGTAAATATGATTGAAAATCTAGTTCTACGGGGGAAAATTAAGGGAGCATGATGTTGGTGTCAAATAATAGAAAATTTAGGTTTTCTGCCTCTAAGGTTTTCTTTAGAGCCAAGGGTATCCATACCCATTAGGAGGGAGGTAATAGGAACCAAATAATGGGGGGGAGTATATGGGACTCAATCTCTGACCATATATAAACAAGTTTTTGTTAGATTAGAATTCATATCAATCTGTATCTCCATTATGGATATGGATTGAGGCTATTCTCTTCTCAGCTATCTATGTGAAGCCCCATAGATCACATATGTAAAGTAATTGCAATCAATTGACATCTTTAGAAGTATATATATATATATATATATATATATCAGGAGAAGGAGAAGGTACAAGTCACTACGACCATATAGCACTTGGAAGGGGGTCAGGATAAGGATTTGGGATGGGACGGGGGAGGGAAGGAATGGTGCCCAACCACTTGGACAGTCGGGGATTGAACGCCGACCTGCATGAAGCAAGACCGCCATCTTTTGAAGTAGTACATGAACCAAATCGTTCTGGAAGTAATGGGGATTATTTTGACAGTCTGAAGAAGGGGAGTTACATTGAGGTGATTTTTATTGAATTTTTTTAACGGGTGTTGATTAAAGGCAAGATTGATTTTTGATTATTGTATATATGATATATATATATATATAATTATTATATATAATTATTATATATAGATTATATATATATATAATATATATATAATAATTATTATATATAGATTATTATATATAAAGCTGATGAGTCACGTACATTTGTCATTAACTAATCTATTCAGCAAATAATTTATTTCAATTATTTAATCTATCACACACTTCTGCTTTTATCTATGTAATCTTTTTAATCTGTCACGCTCCTGTTTCCTCTGTGTTTCTTGAATAATCTGTTTAGTAATTTAGTAAATTACTAAATAATTTACTATTAAATGACATGCAAGAAAATTGGGAAATATTAGTTAAATACCATATTAAGGCGTATAAATGGCTTCTCACCTATAGACAAAAATGGCTAGGCAGTTGAATTAACAATGTTAGATTTGATTGTTAATTTGGTGTCAAATGATATTCAGATATACATATACATAAATAATTTGAATTAAACTAATGAAGTTTTATGAGTATTAATAAGAGTAATACATAGGCTTCCAAGCCTTAACCAAATTAAATTAAGACATATATAGGCAGATATACATAGGCATATAGGTACCAACCCGTCAGTCCGTATAATATAATGTATTTTGAATGGGAAAATTTGCCCCAACGTCAGAATATGATGTATTGAAAATCATAGCGGCTTGCTAAATTGATAGGCTGTCCCGTTTTCTATCTCGTGGGTCCTCAATTAGGTTTTAGGTTAGGTTAGGGCAATGTAATACACCCATTTTCTGTGACGATGTGGCAACTTGGAGAGAGAGAGAGAGAGAGAGAGAGAGAGAGAGAGAGGAGAGAGAGAGAGAGAGAGAGAGAGACATGCCAAGTTATATATTAAAGCTGATGGAGGCAGTGAATGAAATGCTGAAGAAAACTTCACACTTGAGAAGTTTAGATCAAAGTGATCCAATCATTCTTCTCTTCTTTCAAGACGCTCCTCTTTGCTTCCGGGTCCTATCGCACTCTCTTCTGTCCACGACTGATCATTTGTTGCTCTGTCTATCTGTCCGCCTGTCTGTCTATCCCTCCCTGCATACATGATGGGGTATGTATGTATGTATACTCTCTCGAAACACTGTATTTAAAACTTGTTTTCGTGTGATTCAGTTTGATTTTTTTTTTGTTTAGGCTTGTTCCCTCCATCTCTTACGTCCTTTCTTTCACTTGTTTTCCTTCCATTTTATGTCCTTCTTCTGTCTTATGTTTCTTCCCTTCTGTCGTCTGCTTTCCGTCCCTTTTTTTCCCGCAAGCGTGATGAAATTTTTGAAGAAAGTGGCTTTGTCATTATTTTTTTTTTGTTATTAAAAATCAGCCGGACAGTGTTTCCTCTTTGTTGCTTTTATCTCTATGTTGTTTTATCTCTTTGTTGTTTTATCTCTTTGTTGTGTTTGTTACTTTGTTGTGTTTGCTGTGTGTTGTGTTTTGATGTGTGTGTTGTGTTTTGCTGTGTGTGTTGTGTCTCCTGAGTGTGTTGTGTTTTGCTGTGTGTGTTGTGTCTCCTGAGTGTGTTGTGTTTTGCTGTGTGTGTTGTGTCTCCTGAGTGTGTTGTGTTTTGCTGTGTGTGTTGTGTTTTGCTGTGTGTGTTGTGTTTTGCTGTGTGTGTTGTGTCTCCTGAGTGTGTTGTGTTTTGCTGTGTGTGTTGTGTTTTGCTGTGTGTGTTGTGTTTTGCTGTGTGTGTTGTGTTTTGCTGTGTGTGTTGTGTCTCCTGAGTGTGTTGTGTTTTGCTGTGTGTGTTGTGTCTCCTGAGTGTGTTGTGTTTTGCTGTGTGTGTTGTGTCTCCTGAGTGTGTTGTGTTTTGCTGTGTGTGTTGTGTTTTGCTGTGTGTGTTGTGTCTCCTGAGTGTGTTGTGTTTTGCTGTGTGTGTTGTGTTTTGCTGTGTGTGTTGTGTTTTGCTGTGTGTGTTGTGTTTTGCTGTGTGTGTTGTGTCTCCTGAGTGTGTTGTGTTTTGCTGTGTGTGTTGTGTTTTGCTGTGTGTGTTGTGTCTCCTGAGTGTGTTGTGTTTTGCTGTGTGTGTTGTGTTTTGCTGTGTGTGTTGTGTTTTGCTGTGTGTGTTGTGTCTCCTGAGTGTGTT
>NC_091241.1:13836572-13854938 GCF_040958095.1 Procambarus clarkii | reverse complement strand
TACAAAATAGCAGGTTAGACCGGTACAAAATAACAGCCTAGACCGGTACAAAATACCAGCCTAGACCGGTACAAAATACCAGCCTAGACCGGTACAAAATACCAGGCTAGACCGGTACAAAATACCAGCCTAGACCGGTACAAAATACCAGCCTAGACCGGTACAAAATAACAGCCTAAACGGGTACAAAATACCAGCCTAGACCGGTACAAAATACCAGCCTAGACCGGTACAAAATACCAGGCTAGACCGGTACAAAATACCAGCCTAGACCGGTACAAAATACCAGCCTAGACCGGTACAAAATAACAGCCTAGACGGGTACAAAATACCAGCCTAGACCGGTACAAAATACCAGCCTAGACCGGTACAAAATACCAGCCTAGGCCGGGACAAAATACCAGCCTAGACGGGTACAAAATACCAGCCTAGACCGATACAAAATACCAGCCTAGGCCGGGACAAAATACCAGCCTAGACCGATACAAAATACCAGGCTAGACCGGTACAAAATACCAGCCTAGACCGATACAAAATACCAGCCTAGACCGGTACAAAATACCAGCCTAGACCGGTACAAAATACCAGCCTAGGCCGGGACAAAATACCAGCCTAGACCGGTACAAAATACCAGCCTAGACCGATACAAAATACCAGCCTAGGCCGGGACAAAATACCAGCCTAGACCGATACAAAATACCAGCCTAGACCGGTACAAAATACCAGCCTAGACCGGTACAAAATACCAGCCTAGACCGATACAAAATACCAGCCTAGACCGGTACAAAATACCAGCCTAGACCGGTACAAAATACCAGCCTAGGCGGTACAAAATACCAGCCTAGGCGGTACAAAATACCAGCCTAGACCGATACAAAATACCAGCCTAGGCGGTACAAAATACCAGCCTAGGCGGTACAAAATACCAGCCTAGGCGGTACAAAATACCAGCCTAGGCGGTACAAAATACCAGCCTAGGCGGTACAAAATACCAGCCTAGACCGATACAAAATACCAGCCTAGGCGGTACAAAATACCAGCCTAGGCGGTACAAAATACCAGCCTAGGCGGTACAAAATACCAGCCTAGACCGGTACAAAATAACAGCCTAGACCGGTACAATTGCCCGTTGACGGATAAAACTACGAAGATCAAATATTTCCTTCACCCGTCAATACTCACTTCCACAGTAAAAACAACAATGTTATATCGTGTACTTGCTAAAGGAGGAAAGGTATAACTGGAAATATAAGAGGCAAGAGAGAGAGAGACTGTTGAGAAGCTTTAACGCTAACAGTTAAATATACGTATAAGTATATTAGGCATCAGCGAGGAGTTTGTTCAGCTGAAAATGAGACGTTCGCCAAGATGTTGATTCTGTGTGTGTGTGTGTGTGTGTGTGTGTGTGTGTGTGTGTTTATACTCACCTAGTTGTACTTGCGGGGGATGAGCTTCGGTTCTTTGGTCCCGCCTCTCAACTGTCAATCTACTGGTGTAGAGGTTCCTTAGCTTATTGAGCTCTTTCATATCTACATGTATATGTGTGTGTCCTCGCCTGACCTATTACGCGATATTAATCATGTAATAGGTCAAGCGAGGAGACACGCACCACCTTAATGTGCATCGAGAGTCTGAATGTCTAGCAAACAAGATATATATATATATATATATATATATATATATATATATATATATATATATATATATATATATATATATATATATATATATATTGTGACGGTAAAGCGTTGGTGTTCGGCTGTTTCAAAAGCTAGGGGCAGGGCCTCGTCACATAAACAAAAAAAAAGAGAAAAGTGGGTCCTTTCGTCTGTGGTAAGGTAATGGGAAGACACAAATCACAAGTATATAAACAATGAAATTTTAATTACTCTAGAAAAACAAGACATGAATAAAGGTAATCTCATAAAATATGCAGGATAAGTCAACAAACAAAATAACATGAAATAATCACTGGCAAATGAAAAGTTACGTTAAGACAAGTAAGTTACAGTGATGGCAAAATAAAATATGTGTGCTGGAATACTGGCTTCGAGCTGCCACCTCCCTTAGTACACGAAGGCCAAGGCTTAGTCTACCAGCGAGAGATGTCAACTGCATGAAGCACTGAGATATTCTGACGAGACTGGCGCACTGCAGCCCAGACGTCGACTTGTGGTGGTGGCGGAGGGCAGGGGCGACGAGACACCAACCAATCAGCAATAGGCAGGCAGAGGATGAGCAGTTAGCTGGTTACGGCGGTGGCCAGGTGTTCTGGGTACGATTTGCTCTCTGGGCAAAACGTTTGGCGATACTTGGTGAACGAATCTTGTATATAGTATCTTGTATTGTGACGTAATTATGTAGGGAAGAGCAGGCTCAATCTCTCTTGAAAGAGATTATCGTCACAATATATAATATATATAATATATATATATATATATATATATATATATATATATTATATATATATATATATATATATATACACACGAATCTTCTCAATATTTCTTGTTTTTCTTCACTGTCGGATGTAATAAAAATAACAATTCTCCGAAATTCATTTTTTAATTGTCTGACGCCTGAACGCGTTTCGTAATTCGTATTACATTTTCAAAGACTTAATTTACACACAAATTCTTCGTACTTATACTCTATTGGTTGAGGTGATATGGTACAAAAGTTTTGGGTGAGGTGACAAACACAAGACAGAACACGAAACAATGGGTATAAATTGGATTGTTAAGGTCGATAGGCCTTAAGTCACAATAGGTTCGAGCCTATTCGAACCTGTTCGAGTCTACCCTATGTAGACTCTGGTTAGGTTTAAGTGAAGATGGGTACTAGGCTCAGGACTGGAGCCAGTGGAAGGTCAGCCGTCAGTATTATCACACTTGGGTCTGGTACCAGCACCTCGGCCCTCGTTACCTGTCTTCCCTTATGGTGATTACACAATTATAGGTAAATGAAGATATGGGATATAGATTTGTTTGCACCATCCTACCACCACACTACCACCACACTACCACCACACTACCACCACACTACCACCACCCTATCACCACACTACCACCACCCTATCACCACACTACCACCACCCTATCAACACACTACCTCCACACTACCAGCACACTATCAACACACTATCACCACACTACCACCACCCTATCACCACACTACCAGCACACTATCAACACACTATCACCACACTACCACCATCCTACCACCACACTACCAGCACACTATCAACACACTATCACCACACTACCACCACCCTATCACCACACTACCAGCACACTATCAACACACTATCACCACACTACCACCACCCTATCACCACACTACCAGCACACTATCAACACACTATCACCACACTACCACCACCCTACCACCACACTAGCACACTATCAACACACTACCACCACCCTACCACCACACTACCAGCACACTATCAACACACTATCACCACACTACCACCACCCTATCACCACACTACCAGCACACTATCAACACACTATCACCACACTACCACCACCCTACCACCACACTACCAGCACACTATCAACACACTATCACCACACTACCACCACCCTATCACCACACTACCACCACCCTATCAACACACTATCACCACACTACCACCACCCTATCACCACACTACCACCACCCTATCAACACACTACCTCCACACTACCAGCACCCCACCACCCCCACACTACCCTACCACCACATTATCCACACCTTATGAACCATAAACCCAACATTAAAAAAGTACAAATGTTTGCAACAAGCTCATTGCCAGAACTCAACAGGCTCAACAATGATAATAGGTTAAAAGAACTAGACCTCGCAACCCCGGAGTAGAGAACAATCAGAAGAGACATGATCGCAACATACAAGATACTGAGAGAAAATTTACAAGAGGGGGGTCAAGGACGTCCTCTTTAAAAGTTAGAGAAAGTCGAACGAGAAGACTTAAAAGCTGGAAACGCAATTTAGTCAAAGAAATGTAAGGAAAAACTCGCACCCTGAACGACTGGTCAATAAATAGAATTAATTGGAAGAAGAAGCTGAGGAAGCCACCTCCATCCACAACTTTAAACCGACTCGATAAAGAATTCGATCGATAAAGAACCGATAAAGAATTCGATCGATAAAGAACCGATAAAGAATTCGATCGATAAAGAACCGATAAAGAATTCGATCGTAAGAATTGTTGAATTCTAACGCAACAGATCCAACAAGACTGGCAGAATGGGGAGTGAAGAGCTAGAGCTCACGTACCCGTAGTCACTGGTAGGTAAGTACCACTCTACCAACTCATTATCAGCACCCTGCCAACACCAACAAGTCGCTTGCACACTGGAAACTCGTAGGCACAACCAAAGCCGTTCTCACACAAACTTTACACAGCTTCCTCTACAAACTCCTAACAACTAACTCACCAATTAGTCAACACATCCCTGGGCTCCACGCCCCCCTACCCCCCGTCACTCACTCACCCACTCACTCTCAGGTACTCCAAATCCACCTGCACCACTAATCCACTCACAAGCCACTTTCCATCAACACACTCAAGCTTCAACCGTCACTCCACCAACACACTCAAGCTTCAACCGTCACTCCTCCAACACAAGCTTCAACCGTCACTCCTCCAACACAAGCTTCAACCGTCACTCCAACAACACACTCAAGCTTCAACCGTCACTCCTCCAACACAAGCTTCAACCGTCACTCCTCCAACACAAGCTTCAACCGTCACTCCTCCAACACAAGCTTCAACCGTCACTCCAACAACACACTCAAGCTTCAACCGTCACTCCTCCAACACAAGCTTCAACCGTCACTCCTCCAACACTCAAGCTTCACCCGTCACTCCTCCAACACAAGCTTCAACCGTCACTCCTCCAACACACTCAAGCTTCAACCGTCACTCCACCAACACACTCAAGCTTCCCCCGTCACTCCACCAACACACTCAAGCTTCAACCGTCACTCCTCCAACACACTCAAGCTTCAACCGTCACTCTTCCAACACACTCATGCTTCACCCGTCACTCTACCAACACACTCATGCTTCACCCGTCACTCCTCCAACACAAGCTTCACCCGTCACTCCTCCAACACAAGCTTCATCCGTCACTCCTCCGACACACTCAACCTTCACCCGTCACTCCTCCAACACAAGCTTCACCCGTCACTCCTCCAACACAAGCTTCACCCGTCACTCCACCAACACTCAACCTTCACCCGTCACTCCTCCAACACAAGCTTCACCCGTCACTCCTCCAACACAAGCTTCACCCGTCACTCCTCCAACACAAGCTTCACCCGTCACTCCTCCAACACAAGCTTCACCCGTCACTCCTCCAACACAAGCTTCACCCGTCACTCCTCCAACACAAGCTTCACCCGTCACTCCTCCAACACAAGCTTCACCCGTCACTCCTCCGACACACTCAACCTTCACCCGTCACTCCACCAACACTCAACCTTCACCCGTCACTCCTCCGACACAACCTTCACCCGTCACTCCTCCGACACAAGCTTCACCCGTCACTCCTCCAACACAAGCTTCACCCGTCACTCCTCCAACACAAGCTTCACCCGTCACTCCAACACACTCAAGCTTCAGCTTCATCCAATGTTTTCTAATCAAAAATCTTATTTTTTTTAAGGCGTGGCTGGCCTGGCTATGATTATGTTGCCAGCACCTCCCCCCCTCCACCACCGTCCCATCAATCACTGTAACTTCCCATCAGTCTCCATCCCCCCCTCCCCCTCCCCTACCCCCTACCCCCCCACCCCCCTTTCGACTCATAATCCCCCCTCCCACTAAGTTTCTTGTCATGTTCAGTGACACACCCCCTGTCATGTTCAGTGACACACCCCCTGTCATGTTCAGTGACACCCCCCTGTCATGTTCAGTGACACCCCCTGTCATGTTCAGTGACACACCCCCTGTCATGTTCAGTGACACCCCCTGTCATGTTCAGTGACACACCCCCTGTCATGTTCAGTGACACCCCCTGTCATGTTCAGTGACACACCCCCTGTCATGTTCAGTGACACCCCCTGTCATGTTCAGTGACACACCCCCTGTCATGTTCAGTGACACCCCCTGTCATGTTCAGTGACACACCCCCTGTCATGTTCAGTGACACACCCCCTGTCATGTTCAGTGACACCCCCTGTCATGTTCAGTGACACCCCCTGTCATGTTCAGTGACACACCCCCTGTCATGTTCAGTGACACCCCCTGTCATGTTCAGTGACACACCCCCTGTCATGTTCAGTGACACACCCCCTGTCATGTTCAGTGACACCCCCTGTCATGTTCAGTGACACCCCCTGTCATGTTCAGTGACACACCCCCTGTCATGTTCAGTGACACCCCCTGTCATGTTCAGTGACACACCCCCTGTCATGTTCAGTGACACACCCCCTGTCATGTTCAGTGACACCCCCTGTCATGTTCAGTGACACACCCCCTGTCATGTTCAGTGACACACCCCCTGTCATGTTCAGTGACACCCCCTGTCATGTTCAGTGACACACCCCCTGTCATGTTCAGTGACACACCCCCTGTCATGTTCAGTGACACCCCCTGTCATGTTCAGTGACACACCCCCTGTCATGTTCAGTGACACCCCCTGTCATGTTCAGTGACACACCCCCTGTCATGTTCAGTGACACACCCCCTGTCATGTTCAGTGACACACCCCCTGTCATGTTCAGTGACACACCCCCTGTCATGTTCAGTGACACACCCCCTGTCATGTTCAGTGACACCCCCTGTCATGTTCAGTGACACACCCCCTGTCATGTTCAGTGACACACCCCCTGTCATGTTCAGTGACACACCCCCTGTCATGTTCAGTGACACACCCCCTGTCATGTTCAGTGACACACCCCCTGTCATGTTCAGTGACACCCCCTGTCATGTTCAGTGACACACCCCCTGTCATGTTCAGTGACACACCCCCTGTCATGTTCAGTGACACACCCCCTGTCATGTTCAGTGACACACCCCCTGTCATGTTCAGTGACACACCCCCTGTCATGTTCAGTGACACACCCCCTGTCATGTTCAGTGACACACCCCCTGTCATGTTCAGTGACACACACACCCTGTCATGTTCAGTGACACACACACCCTGTCATGTTAAATGACACACACCCTGTCATGTTAAATGACACACACCCTGTCATGTTAAATGACACACACCCTGTCATAAGGACATGAGCACAACGTTTCGTTCGAGGCAGGAAGGAAACCATGCATCATATAGTCATTCATGCTGTGTTTTATTCTCTTAAAACCTAGACTGATCTAAGCACCCACTACGATGCCGATGCAAAGAAGATTGTCAAATGCATCGAATGCCTAAACGGCAATGACAACAATGCCTTGCAACCCAATATGCTTAAAGGAACACTTGCTACCATGCTACACCAAGAGATAACATAGTTGTATACACTGCACTAATAAATGAGTCTCTCTCTCTCATTGCCCTGGTACTCTAACCACCATCTAAAAACCCATAAGCAGTCCAACTGGCTCGTTCTAGACGAAGCTGCTGCATCAACATCAAGCGGTATTTCTCGCCTCAGAGCCATAGTAGCTCCCCATGCCGGTGACTTTCCATTAGCAACACTAATGTCAGCAGCTGGCAGGCATCTCGCTCCACCGGGCCTCCAAATCGTAAAGGCTCTCCACCTTGCTGCCATAAACCACACTGAATATAGGTGTATTTGCAGCGGGGCTGTGACTGACAGGTAAGTGAAGCATGGCCTGTTCGGCCAGGTACAAGGGGGATGGCACTCAAAACAAGTTAATGGTGTTATTAAGAGGAGCCATGCCACAGCTGGTTGTCCAGGAAGGAGGGAGAAGGAGAGAGAGGCAAAGAGAGAGGGAGAGAGGGCGAGAGAGACCGACCCATAACCTAATGGCTCGTGACCTGACAAGCCTGTTGGTCGGTCAGGATCAAAGTGAAATCGTGGAATAATGGTAGACAGTTGGTGTGTGACTACTGGCGCGTATCAGCCCTGGCAAACACCTACACCGACTTCACTCTTCCCACCCACAGGGAATCAGTCAATTACTCTCGACAATACACAGATCAGCATCACCACTGCAATATTGTCTCCAATTGCCTCGACAGACACTCTTGGTGCCTGAGGTAAAGGTGCCTCTAGTGTCTCAGGTCTGGGATCAAAGCTAATCGAAACATATAAGATGCTCTAAAGCCAACAGCTTCCTTACCCAGCGCCTTAGCAGGGCAGTACAGAGAGTTTCCATTCGCCTCATGCAGTGCTCGAACTGAAGCGGTTGAGCACCCTTCATTGGCCACTAAAAAAATTCCCCCTCTTAGCCTAACCAGAAGCGTATGAACCCAAGCAACCCACCTAACCTAGGGTATCTTATGCATGAAACACGTAAATATACGTCAGCCGATACTTAGTAGATTTCATTTTGTTTAACGTTACTTACGATAACGTAACATAATTACGACCTAAGATGAGAGGACGGGATGGTCTCCACCCCCCCTCCTCCTTCTCCCCCCCCCCATCTTCCAGCTGTTCTTAACAGCTACAAGATGGAACAACTTACTCTTAACCAACAGGAAACAAAAACCCTCTTGAGGCGAAAAATTAATCTTGTGAGCTGGAGGCCAAGTTAATGCGCGTTCGAAGCTGGTAGCTCAGAAGGAATAGGGGGTGGGAAGGTAGGGGGAAGGGGAAGTAGTAAGGGGGGTTGGAAAGGGAGGGGATACGAGGGTAAGTGGAAAAACCAAGTTTGGGGAAAGGGAAGGAAATATTGGTCAGGATAAGATGGGAAATGTAGGGGGATTGGAAATTGTGAAATGGTGGGGGAGAAGAGAGGGAAATTGGGAAGGTAGGAAGAAAGGAAAGGGAAGTGGGAGAGAGAGAGAAGGGAGATAGGACGAGGGATTCCCGCCACTTTCCCTACCCTTCTGCTCCCCACACTCCCAGCAGCTCTGCCTTCCACAAACTTCCCCGTGAAACTCGCGGGGAAAAGAGGTTTTTCCCTGTGAGTTTTAGGGAAAAAGAGGTTTTCCCTGTGAGTTTTAGTCTGACACTGCGGCCCCATACTGGTTCCTCTCTCACTCCTCTCGCTGCCTGGAGAGGGGGGATATCTGAGGGGTTAAATACCCCAGAATTCCCCCCTCTTTTAGGGCTCTGATACGGCTTAGGGCTCTGGCGCTGCCCAATACTGTCACCATGGCGGTGTGTCCACTCACAGGATGAGTGCCGCTGCCCAATACTGTCACTATGGCGGTGTGTCCACTCACAGGATGAGTGCCGCTGCCCAATACTGTCACTATGGTGGTGTGTCCACTCACAGGATGAGTGGCGCTGCCCAATACTGTCACTATGGCGGTGTGTCCACTCACAGGATGAGTGGCGCTGCCCAATACTGTCACTATGGCGGTGTGTCCACTCACAGGATGAGTGACGCTGCCCAATACTGTCACTATGGCGGTGTGTCCACTCACAGGATGAGTGACGCTGCCCAATACTGTCACTATGGCGGTGTGTCCACTCACAGGATGAGTGCCGCTGCCCAATACTGTCACTATGGCGGTGTGTCCACTCACAGGATGAGTGGCGCTGCTCAATACTGTCACTATGGCGGTGTGTCCACTCACAGGATGAGTGCCGCTGCCCAATACTGTCACTATGGCGGTGTGTCCACTCACGGGATGAGTGGCGCTGCCCAATACTGTCACTATGGCGGTGTGTCCACTCACAGGATGAGTGCCGCTGCCCAATACTGTCACTATGGCGGTGTGTCCACTCACAGGATGAGTGGCGCTGCTCAATACTGTCACTATGGCGGTGTGTCCACTCACAGGATGAGTGGCGCTGCCCAATACTGTCACTATGGCGGTGTGTCCACTCACAGGATGAGTGGCGCTGCCCAATACTGTCACTATGGCGGTGTGTCCACTCACAGGATGAGTGACGCTGCCCAATACTGTCACTATGGCGGTGTGTCCACTCACAGGATGAGTGGCGCTGCCCAATACTGTCACTATGGCGGTGTGTCCACTCACAGGATGAGTGACGCTGCCCAATACTGTCACTATGGCGGTGTGTCCACTCACAGGATGAGTGACGCTGCCCAATACTGTCACTATGGCGGTGTGTCCACTCACAGGATGAGTAGCGCTGCCCAATACTGTCACTATGACGGTGTGTCCACTCACAGGATGAGTGGCGCTGCCCAATACTGTCACTATGACGGTGTGTCCACTCACAGGATGAGTGGCGCTGCCCAATACTGTCACTATGGCGGTGTGTCCACTCACAAGATGAGTGGCGCTGCCCAATACTGTCACTATGGCGGTGTGTCCACTCACAGGATGAGTGGCGCTGCCCAATACTGTCACTATGGCGGTGTGTCCACTCACAAGATGAGTGGCGCTGCCCAATACTGTCACTATGGCGGTGTGTCCACTCACAGGATGAGTGGCGCTGCCCAATAAACTCGCCCCTCGGGGCAAAATTTAAAAAAAAAAAATTTACTATTCTGCATTAAAAGATGCCTAAGGCTCTCACATACTGCTTACCATTACATGTAAGATCAAGTTTAGGCTGAGGACAGTGTGTGTGTGTGTGTGTGTGTGTGTGTGGTGTGTGTGTGTGTGTGTGTGTGTGCGTGTGTGTGTGTGTGTGTGTGTGTGTGTGTGTGTGTGTGTGTGCGCGTGTGTGTGTGTGTGTGTGTGGGGTGTGTGTGTGTGTGTGTGGGGTGTGCGCGTGTGTGTGTGTGCGTGTGTGTGTGTGTACTCACCTAATTGTACTCACCTAATTGTGCTTGCGGGGGTTGAGCTCTGGCTCTTTGGTCCCGCCTCTCAACCGTCAATCAACTGGTGTACAGATTCCTGAGCCTATTGGGCTCTATCATATCTACATTTGAAACTGTGAATGGAGTCAGCCTCCACCACATCACTTCCTAATGCATTCCATTTGCTAACTACTCTGACACTGAAAAAGTTCTTTCTAACGTCTCTGTGGCTCATTTGGGTACTCAGCTTCCACCTGTGTCCCCTTGTTCGCGTCCCACCAGTGTTGAAAAGTTCGTCCTTGTTTACCCGGTCGATTCCCCTGAGGATTTTGTAGGTTGTGATCATGTCCCCCCTTACTCTTCTGTCTTCCAGTGTCGTGAGGTGCATTTCCCGCAGCCTTTCCTCATAACTCATGCCTCTTAGTTCTGGGACTAGTCTAGTAGCATACCTTTGGACTTTTTCCAGCTTCGTCTTGTGCTTGACAAGGTACGGGCTCCATGCTGGGGCCGCATACTCCAGGATTGGTCTTACATATGTGGTGTACAAGATTCTGAATGATTCCTTACACAGGTTCCTGAACGCCGTTCTGATGTTAGCCAGCCTCGCATATGCCGCAGACGTTATTCTCTTTATGTGGGCTTCAGGAGACAGGTTTGGTGTGATATCAACTCCTAGATCTTTCTCTCTGTCTGTTTCATTAAGTACTTCATCTCCTATTCTGTATCCTGTGTCTGGCCTCCTGTTTCCACTGCCTAGTTTCATTACTTTGCATTTACTCGGGTTGAACTTCAACAGCCATTTGTTGGACCATTCACTCAGTCTATCCAGGTCATCTTGTAGCCTCCTACTATCGTCCTCTGTTTCAATCCTCCTCATAATTTTTGCATCGTCGGCAAACATTGACAGGAACGAATCTATACCCTCTGGGAGATCATTTACATATACCAGAAACAGTATAGGTCCAAGGACTGACCCCTGCGGGACTCCACTTGTGACGTCTCGCCAATCTGAGACCTCACCCCTCACACAGACTCGTTGTCTCCTGTTGCTTAGGTATTCCTCTATCCACCGGAGTACCTTCCCTCTCACTCCAGCCTGCATCTCCAACTTTCGCACTAGCCTCTTGTGTGGCACTGTATCAAAGGCTTTCTGACAATCCAAAAATATGCAGTCTGCCCACCCTTCTCTTTCTTGCCTTATTTTTGTTGCCTGGTCGTAGAATTCAAGTAACCCTGTGAGGCAGGACCTGCCATCCCTGAACCCATGTTGATGCTGTGTTACAAAGTTCCTTCGCTCCAGATGCTCCACTAGTTTTTTTCGCACAATCTTCTCCATCAGCTTGCATGGTATGCAGGTTAGGGACACTGGCCTGTAGTTCAGTGCCTCCTGTCTATCCCCTTTCTTGTATATCGGGACTACGTTAGCTGCTTTCCAAGTATCTGGCAGTTCCCCTGTTGCCAGTGATTTGTTATACACTATGGAGAGTGGTAGGCTCAGTTCTCTTGCTCCTTCCTTTAGAACCCAAGGGGAGATTCCATCTGGGCCTATAGCCTTCGTCACGTCCAACTCTAGTAAACACTTCCTTACTTCCCCACTGGTAATCTCAAACTCTTCCAGTGGTTCCTGGTTAGCTATTCCCTCACTTACCTCTGGAATTTCTCCTTGTTCTAAGGTGAAGACCTCCTGGAATTTCTTATTCAATTCCTCACACACTTCCTTGTCATTTGTAGTGAATCCTTCCGCCCCTATCCTTAATCTCATAACCTGTTCCTTTACTGTTGTTTTTCTCCTAATGTGGCTATGCAACAATTTAGGCTGAGTCTTTGCCTTGCTTGCGATGTCATTTTCGTATTGTCTTTCTGCCTCTCTTCTCATCCTGACATATTCATTCCTGGCATTCTGGTATCTTTCTCTGCTCTCCAGTGTCCTGTGTGTGTGTGTGTGTGTGTGTGTTCGCGCATGCGCAGTCTGTCCTCTTAAGGCTACTTAAGACCGTGTAGAGCCTAATATATAACACAGTGATTTACATGTGATTGCTTAATGATGCAATGACAAACTAACATTCGTTATTCTGGTACAATGGACAACAAAAACTCTGGTACAATCACACATCTGATTGTCATGGAGGTGTTTTGTTAAAATATCTCTGGTACAATCAGAAAAGAAAACCCTCTCTCTGGTACAGACATCAAACCTCTATCTCTCTCTAGTGCTATCAGACAACAAAAGCTCTCCCGGGTACAATCATAAAAAAACCTCTTTCCCTCAGGTACAATCTGACGACAAATTCTCCCCCTGGTACAATGAGACAACAAAACCTTCCCCAGGAACAATCAGAAAATAAAACTCTCCCCGATACAATCAGACAATAACCCCCTGGTACAATCACACAAGAAACCCTCCTGGTACAATCAGACAAAGCATCTTCCCATGGTACAATCAGACAAGGACTCTCCCCTGGTACAATGAGACAAGAACCCCCCCTTGTACAATCAGACAAGACCCCCCATGCACAGACAAAACCTCTACCCCTGGTACAATCAGACTAGAACCCCCAGTACAATCAGACAAGAACCCCCTGGTACAATCAGACAAGAAGCCCCCCCCCTGGTACAATCAGACAAGAACCCTCCCTGTTACAATCGGACAAGAACCCCCTGGTACAATTAGACATGAACCCCCCCTCTGGTACAATTAGACATGAACCCCCCGGTACAATCAGACAAGAACCCCCTGGTACAATCAGCCAAAAAAACAGTACATTCAGACAAGAACCCCCTGGTACAATCAGCCAAAAAAACAGTACAATCAGACAAGAACCCCCTGGTACAATCAGCCAAAAAAACAGTACAATCAGACAAGAACCCCCTGGTACAATCAGACAAGAACCCCCCCCCCACGGTACAATCAAACAAGAACCCCCCCCCTGGTACAATCAGACAAGAAAACTTCCCCCTGGATCATAAGTTACCTCAGTAGATAAAGCTCACACACATTAATTCACCCGGTACACACCTTGGGTGACTCCGTAATCTGATTGTGATGATTGGGGGGGGGAGGGAGCGGGGTGCTGATGGGAGGGGGGGGGGGGCGGGGAAAAGAGAGGTAAAAGAGTATGTGGGATAGAAAAAAGGGAGGGACGGGGTGAATTGTCGGAGGGGGGGGGGAGGGTAAAAGGTTGTCCATTGCAGCATTATTGGAATCTGCGCGTAGTGTTAGACAAGCGAGGCGCGAAATTGCTTGCAAGGGGGGGGGAGGGGGAAGTAGAAGGGGGGATGGGAAGGGAAAGGGGGGGGATGGGAAGGGAAAGGGGGGAGAGAATGAGAGGAGAGAATAGGAAGACATTCTCCTAAATGAAAACGGGATATCGGGGGGGCTGGTCTTTATATTTTGTTTTTTTTCTGTCCAACAGACAGAATGAAGACTTTCTGTCCAACAGACAGAATGAAGACTTTCTGTCCAACAGACAGAATGAAGACTTTCTGTCCAACAGACAGAATGAAGACTTTCTGTCCAACAGACAGAATGAAGACTTTCTGTCCAACAGACAGAATGAAGACTTTCTGTCCAACAGACAGAATGAAGACTTTCTGTCCAACAGACAGAATGAAGACTTTCTGTCCAACAGACAGAATGAAGACTTTCTGTCCAACAGACAGAATGAAGACTTTCTGTCCAACAGACAGAATGAAGACTTTCTGTCCAACAGACAGAATGAAGACTTTCTGTCCAACAGACAGAATGAAGACTTTCTGTCCAACAGACAGAATGAAGACTTTCTGTCCAACAGACAGAATGAAGACTTTCTGTCCAACAGACAGAATGAAGACTTTCTGTCCAACAGACAGAATGAAGACTTTCTGTCCAACAGACAGAATGAAGACTTTCTGTCCAACAGACAGAATGAAGACTTTCTGTCCAACAGACAGAATGAAGACTTTCTGTCCAACAGACAGAATGAAGACTTTCTGTCCAACAGTTCTCAGTGAAGACGTTCCGCTAGTGTCGCCTCACTGACGGCTTCTGGTACATTGTTGATGAGTATATTCTTGAGCAACGACTTGTGTAGGCTGTTACCTTACCTGTCGCTCATGTTCTTACCTGTCGCTCATGTTCTTACCTGTCGCTCATGTTCTTACCTGTCGCTCATGTTCTTACCTGTCGCTCATGTTCTTACCTGTCGCTCATGTTCTTACCTGTCGCTCATGTTCTTACCTGTCGCTCATGTTCTTACCTGTCGCTGTTACCTTACCTGTCGCTCATGTTCTTACCTGTCGCTCATGTTCTTACCTGTCGCTCATGTTCTTACCTGTCGCTCATGTTCTTACCTGTTGATGAAAATAAGATTATAAATGATTATTTATATATGATATATAAATAAATGATATATAAATAAATAAATAAATTTAACACGTTCAGTATTTGTATATGTTATTAAAGTCAACAATTACACGAAGCGTTTACACTTTCGCGTTCCGCGGTCGTGTTTGAAAGACCGATATTTTTCTCTTGAATGCAAGCGGGCGTCGTGTTTACGCGGCCGATGTACAAATATTTCTATAAAATTCAATTCTTATCCGATCGACTTGGGGAAGTATGAACATGTTTGCCATGAAATTTCCGTTTTCTCTGATACCCACATAGCCTATTTGGGAGAACGGCATTGTATTGTATCTTCGTGGCAAGACTATTGTATTGTTGACACAAGTGTAATCGACGTAGGTTTTTTATTTGGTGCCGGTCTAACGCAAACTTTTGTGACATTTTATACATATGATCATCTAGAGCATTCTGTTGGGAACACATTGGTACAAAAATGAAATATGTACATAGAAAATTAAGGTCAGGACAGTGAAAAGAATATACACTTGTCAATACTGGTTTAGCCAATGTGCAGTAATGGGTAACACTTCGCCCACTTTCCACACTCTTGCGGGTGGACCGCGATCATGATTCTACATTTATATGTATATGTCCGTGTAGGGAATTTTATTGCGATCTCAGTGATACCAAATTGAACGCTGTAGGACAAGTGTAGAGTTGACAACCCTGAAAAGAATAGAAACATTTAGTCGCTGTTTGGAGCTCACGGCTAGTGATCGACGTAGTTTCTTTATCTGGTGGTGGTCTAACTCATGCTTTGGTGACATTTTATACATATGTTCTTGTAGAATATTCTATTGCGAACACATTGGTACAAAAATGAAATATGTACATCGATAATTAAAGTCAGGACAGTGAAAAGAGTATACACTTTTCAGTGTTGCCGCTCGATCGGCCGAAACGCTATGAGCACTTTGACCTAGTTTTTTTTCTGTTTCCCGAGAGCGCTAAAGTTAATGATGTCTAGTCCTACAGCAGTTATCATTCTGTTATATATGCCTGGGGACCATTCAGGCTTGTTCGCATTTGTCTTCCTCACGTGTGCCCCAAAGAATGAGATGATTTGATAAAATACCATGCCCACGATTACCATCAGAATGCCGGCGGGATGATGGGGAATTAGCCTCGGCTACCATCATCTTTTGTCCGGTCGTGATGGTCGAGTGGGTAAGGGGTCCTGTACACCAGTTGCAGAGTGCTCCAGAGTATATAAGGGAGACTTCTATTACAAATGGCCCACAGCAGTCTCTATACAGTACAGCGCAATTTATGTGACGAGTCATTTACCTAGTTACCGATCCTGCTCTACACAACTGTCCAACTGGGCGGCAGCTTTGCAGCGAGGCTCAAACGCTACCAACAGCAAAGTAACGTTTGGGAATTTGGCTAAGACTTCCGGCAGGAGGTGATTTTAAATGAAGTACTGAACACATTTCTTGAACGTTCGTAATAGTTGCCTCTGAATTCTGCATTTTTTACACATTGAAATAAATACTGACGCAAAGTATGTGAATAGCTCTGCTGACAGAGTTTACAGTTGGTGAGGTGTACGTCAGGTGGTGGTGTAAACTTCTAGGGGTACTTGTAGCCGAGCCTAAGCCTTGCATTTTACTGGCTCACTATAGCCTGTGCTACATGGAAATTTTGTTCAGAGTAGCTGAATCTAAAACCAAAACAACAGCCTATCATTAGTAGTGTATAGAAGTCTGCTGATCTTATCTCATGACCCAGGGAGTCATGAGATATCTCAAGGGATATCTGAGTTATCTCAAGGGAGCCGGTGGGCCGAGCGGACAGCACGCTGGACTTGTGATCCTGTGGTCCTGGGTTCGATCCTAGGCGCCGGCGAGAAACAATGGGCAGAGTTTCTTTCACCCTATGCCCCTGTTACCTAGCAGTAAAATAGGTACCTGGGTGTTAGTCAGGTGTCACGGGCTGCTTCCTGGGGATGGAGGCCTGGTCGAGGACCGGGCCGCGGGGACACTAAAAAGCCCCGAAATCATCTCAAGATAACCTCAAGATAACCCATAGATAGGCGGCTCTTCCTGCATAATATAATTATGATAAATGGAATAACTGGTGTAAGTTATAAGTAACACACTTTGTTGTGTTTGAGTTGTGAACAAAATTGTGTTGCAGTTGCCGGTATATTGTTGCCCTCAGGCTGCTCAAAGGCAATCCAAGATGGTAATCAACTCCTGTTTTAAGAGCACATGCTTTCCCTAACTCATCAGTTCATGCATTCCATGAACAATATTGGAAGGACTACACAGCAGACAAACTCTGACTCCATCATTGATTACTTCATTATATCTGTGTCTAGCTTCAGACGCAAGCACGTCACAGCTATGCCTTGGGGAGCTGAGTGCAGTCAAGGATGACAAGGAGTCGTTTACAAATCCACAAGGGCCGTGACGAGGATTCGAACCTGCATCTGAGAGCATCCCAGACGCTGCGTTAATCGACTGAGCTACGACATGGTCAATTTATTTGATGCATCACTTTATTGGGATTTCTGTGTGTAAAGTCGTTTACAATTAATATGTGTGGCGGGGCTTGACCCACTCAGTAAGTCCTGGCAAGGTCATCAATTGTGTGTGGTGTACTCTACATTATTAAGAGGTGATGTTACACTAGAGGAGCTTGACGTAAGTACGCCTCTAGTGCCGCTACACTCACTCTCTAGTGCTCCTCTCTCTGTGGGCCTTACTCCCCCTCCTCCCTAGGTGCCACTGTCCACCTAAGGGAGCACCTTAGTCTTCCACGGAGTAACCAGCCCTGCTTGTCCGCACATGAGACTATATCCCAAAGGTCGCCCACCTGACCAGCACTCACCTACGGCCAGATAACTTCTTCATGTTAAGTGGTATTTATATTCGCCCAGTCAGTTTATTCAACGTTTAACGTTGGCGTAGTGGAGGTGATGGTGTAATGGGGGTAATGGTGTAATGGGGGGTCTTAATCTTTAGCGTTATTTTTTAGTAGAATTCTGGGGCCAGATTCACGAAGGCCCTTACGCAAGCACTTACGAACCTGTACATCTTTTCTCAATCTTTGGCGGCTTTGTTTCCAATTATTAAACAGTTAATGAGCTCCGAAGCACCAGGAGGCTGTTTATAACAATAACAACAGTTGAATGGGAAGTTTTCATGCTCGTAAACTGTTTAATAAA
>NC_091241.1:13791572-13831572 GCF_040958095.1 Procambarus clarkii | reverse complement strand
CATGTTTTGATCCGGTTCCCGTTTTGGTGATAATTGGTGTTTTAAGAAGCCTTCACGATAAGAATTGTTAGTTTGTAATAAAATATACAATTAGGTGTTAGATAGTTTAATAGAATTATAATTTTCATAATTCTCACAAGATGTAAATGGCAACATTTATTCGGTGAAGGATGGTAATATCCGTTACTGGAACCTCTCCCACACGATGCAGCCTAAGCGAAGCCTATCGGTTCTAATACATAAACACACGAACACAATATTGGAGCCTATCGAGACCACAAAAGTCCTTTATAAAAAAATTAATGACCATTAGTACTCGTAAAGTATATGAAACATATGGCCTTTATACCTTGAGTGCAGGACATGGCTGGCGGCCAAGAGTGCAGCGTGACGCACTCGTAAGAGTTCCCGCGCTTTAGTTCCTCGTCTGTTGTCTTCCTCAGTGACAGTGACGCCTCACGATATCCTTCAAACATCTTTAATTTCACGAAATTTTCAAGACATTACCATTGGGACATTAACACGTCAAACACCATGTTAGTTCTTGCTCTTTTTTGTCTTAACTACAGTTAGTCCAATCACATATATATTTAAATATACGGCTCGAGATATATTCCCAGTGTGAGGGAGGATATCCATGGCCAGCCGGGCACCTGATATCATTATGCACCAGCATTCACTAGGACTCATTCTTCAATAAATAACATACACACACTTGGCATTCAGGTTTAAAAATTTTGTATTCGAATAGTGTTGATAGACAACGTTGCTAGTTATGGACTAACCAGTTAGTTTGTGAGCAACGTCCACAGCCTGTTGGTATGTGAGCAACGGCCACAGCCTGTTGGCGTGTGAGCAACGGCCACAGCCTGTTGGCTTGTGAGCAACGGCCACAGCCTGTTGGCTTGTGAGCAACGTCCACAGCCTGTTGGTATGTGAGCAACGGCCACAGCCTGTTGGCGTGTGAGCAACGGCCACAGCCTGTTGGCTTGTGAGCAACGGCCACAGCCTGTTGGCTTGTGAGCAACGTCCACAGCCAGTTGGTATGTGAGCAACGGCCACAGCCTGTTGGCGTGTGAGCAACGGCCACAGCCTGTTGGCTTGTGAGCAACGGCCACAGCCTGTTGGCTTGTGAGCAACGGCCACAGCCTGTTGGCTTGTGAGCAACGGCCACAGCCTGTTGGCGTGTGAGCAACGGCCACAGCCTGTTGGCTTGTGAGCAACGGCCACAGCCTGTTGGCTTGTGAGCAACGGCCACAGCCTGTTGGTATGTGAGCAACGGCCACAGCCTGTTGGCTTGTGAGCAACGGCCACAGCCTGTTGGTATGTGAGCAACGGCCACAGCCTGTTGGTATGTGAGCAACGGCCACAGCCTGTTGGCTTGTGAGCAACGGCCACAGCCTGTTGGCTTGTGAGCAACGGCCACAGCCTGTTGGTATGTGAGCAACGGCCACAGCCTGTTGGCTTGTGAGCAACGGCCACAGCCTGTTGGCTTGTGAGCAACGGCCACAGCCTGTTGGCTTGTGAGCAACGGCCACAGCCTGTTGGCTTGTGAGCAACGGCCACAGCCTGTTGGCTTGTGAGCAACGGCCACAGCCTGTTGGTATGTAAGGCCGTCAAGGGAATTTGTATCAATAGCCTGACAAAATCTAGTTTAGTATATATCATTTATTTATCTTAAGTATTTAAAAGAAAAATGTCCTTTACCTTCAGTCATGTCGGCTAAGCAGTCTGAAGGTTGTATTACTAGTTGATATCTGTATTCAGACAGGTTGGTACTATCAGCTATCTACTAAGATGCTGACGAAACATTCTCTACAATGTCGAGGAACAACCTGTGAATGAACTACACTTCGCCATGCGGTCTGTTGTTGTTTAAGATTTGCTGCCTGGAACCAAAAGTTCCAAGTAGCACGGGCTATTGTGAGCCCGTTGTATGCGGTCTGAGTAGCCTTGAACCTGACTGCGATTTATCCGATGATTTTAAAATCTGAGTTTGTGTTCCGTGCAGCTTTATATATTTATATTATATTATATATATAATATATATATATAATATATAATATATATATAATATATATATATATTATATATATATATATATATATATATATATATATATATATATATATATCCTCGCAGCCTGATGCATGGTGTCCAGAACTCTTGTGAATATAGCAATATGAGTGATGTGTTGCCCAACAGGTTCATGCCTCGTGAATCGTTCCTCTATTACTACACTATTACTAGCCTCTACCAGGGCTGCCAGAGACTTTTCTACAACTTCACCATCTACTCCAAAAGTTCTTGCCTTCTAATCGCGGAAATGTCTCTTCTGGGGGCATAGCGTTTTAATGCACCCAATGCTGTATGCTCTCTCCTGCCCCCCCCCTCCCCCGTCTCCTACAGTTTTTTTTTTTATTATTATTTTGTACCACAGACGTGGCCACACATTTACAATGCTAACCAGCATATATACATTTTCTTCTGTCCTCCATGGACAGGGTTAGAGATATAAAGTTAGATGTATATGTATATAATGAATATAAAGAGATGTTAAACATATTGTTCAGGGATTTATTGAACACTCCTACAGGTGTGTGTCCATCATTCTTTGCCTTGTCTGTCGTCTACAGGTCTCCACACTAACTGTCTCAATAAGAGGCATACGAGTTAAATGATTCAATTGTCTCCTTAGTTAAGAGTTTCCTTGACTCTAGGGCAGAGACGAGCCGTAAAACACTTTTAATTGACTAATTCTAATTATTCTAATTCTAATTAATTTAATAATTCCAGATTGAAATAGCCATTTTAAAAAGTTCACTTAAATATTATTACACAAAATACATATGGGCAGCAGGGAGCCGGTTGGCCGAGCGGACAGCACGCTGGACTTGTGATCCTGGGTTCGATCCCAGGCGCCGGCGAGAAACAATGGGCAGAGTTTCTTTCACCCTATGCCCCTGTTACCTAGCAGTAAAATAGGTACCTGGGTGTTTGTCAGCTGCCACGGGCTGCTTCCTGGGGGTGGAGGGGACACTAAAAAGCCCCGAAATCATCTCAAGATAACCTCAAGAAGATAACCTAATATGAGTATCAAGGGGAATACGGTGCAGGAATAACACCGTAGTAAGATGTAAGATTGTTACAGCATAATTATATAAATATTATAGATTCTTTAATCTAGGTTAGGCTGCATTAATCTAAAACAATTTAATAAGTTGCAATGGGATGGTTATCTTGAGGTTATCTTGAGATGATTTCGGGGCTTTAGTGTCCCCGCGGCCCGGTCCTCGACCAGGCCTCCACCCCCAGGAAGCAGCCCGTAACAGCTGACTAACACCCAGGTACCTATTTTACTGCTAGGTAACAGGGGCATAGGCTAAGTTTATACAAATTATATTTACTGAACCTACATGCATAAATTAGAATGAATCAGACTGTAATTTGTAACATTTTGAAAGGTATTACTTAAGCACTTTTAAATACAAGAGTAACTTACGATAACACACAAAAGTTGTGATAACACGTAATTGTATCAAACCATATAAATTTATCACTGACAAACTCAATATAGATTTAAATTTTAAATTTTGCCCCGAGGGGCGAGTTTATTGGGCAGCGTCACTCATCCTGTGAGTGGACACACCGCCATAGCAGCATGTACAACACTCCCCAATAGGAAGAAAACCCGTTATTTGCCAAGTAATAATGCAGTTGAACAATTTTAGGCATGTGACAATCCTGCTAGAATTACCAATTAAGGTGAGAAAATCAGTAGGAGCCATTAAGAGGATTCGAACCCAGCTCACTTGATACTCCCAAGCATCACGGCGCTGATGGCCTTAATTAAAGACCCACAAGGCTGGCTATAAATCAAGATATATCACAGCATAAACACGTGTGTAAAATTTATAGTACTGTATAGCAATTAACTAGAAAGACGGGATAACTCACTCATACCACGGGTTGCAATTGACCCAAACTCATATGCAGGTAGAGCTGCAATATGTGAGACTTGATATGGCTGCACATATTGTATTTCTCGCAGGATTTCGTTACAGACGGTCCTGGAAACAGATAGTGGAATTCAGGAGTAGTCTGTGGGTGCATAGTTTGAGAATTATCACGAGGTTATCTTGAGGTTATCTTGAGATGATTTCAGGGCTTTAGTGTCCCCGCGGCCCGGTCCTCGACCAGGCCTCCACCCCCAGGAAGCAGCCCGTGACAGCTGACTAACACTCAGGTACCTATTTTACTGCTAGGTAACAGGGGCATAAGGTGAAAGAAACTCTGCCCATTGTTTCTCGCCGGCGCCTGGGATCGAATCCAGGACCACAGGCTCACAAGTCCAGCGTGCTGTCCGCTCGGCCGACCGGCTCCCCCTGGTCAGGAGGTGCTGTGTTGATTGTACGTATTAAGTGGGGGCAGAGTGTGATGGTGAGTGAGTGTGATGGTGAGTGAGTGATGATCTTCTCATTTTAGGGCCGCTGTTGATGATGCTGCTACAACCTCGAGCAAAGAACTTGAGGTTCACTCTACCGCTGAAGAAGTCTTACCGGCCACATTGTGGTCATCGGACACACGGCATGTGATTCCCAAAAGTCAAAATGGCTGCGAAATTCATGGTAGATGGTATATATTACAGATGCTGGTCCATGACCAGCCGGAAACGATCGTAGCAGAACTCTCACAATGGTCTAGGAATTCAGATTGTAGCACAGAATTCTTAAGAAACTGGAATCCAAAGTTAACGTTTGGAACTACCGAGGAGAGGTCGAATCAAAACCCTTATTATTATCTGATCCTGAAGAATGTATCGAATTTTAATACTCGAGGTGGTCTCTTTAACCTCCTGGGAAGACTATGGGATCAAGAAAGGATAAGTTTGACTTATGGTTGGATAAAATGGCTAACGGGAAATAAGAACAATTATCAGCTGCGCATGTCTACTTTAAGCCTGAAAACTCTCCTGATGAATACAATCAAAGAGCAGAATATGGCCTTAGTAAGACCCATGAAGGAGCCTTGGCAGGAGAATCAAGCGACCTTACTACTGGATGAAGTCCTGTATACAGCAACTGATGAAGAATTTCCAGTCTTACCATCACAGAAGAGGAAGAGAACTGCACCATGGGAGGAGTTGACGCAGTCTGCTCCAGGACCTAAACAACCAGCAATGGCGAGAGACGCAGACGCAAATGAGACGCAGACGCAAGAAATGCAACGGGGGACTACGCAGCTGCCTATCACGACGAATGAACCAGCACAGAGTGGTTCGACAAGGCTCGAAGTTAGTAGATATGTTTCACGTGTCTGTCAAGAGTTATTATTTTGAGAGCTGTATATCTTTTAAGAACATTCGCAAGGAAGTATATCTAAGAACTGGAGCATTAACAACACTAATGATTCTCCAATTTGCCAAATTTCACACACTTTACAAGTTCTAAAAAATACAGTTTAGATACTTTACCCAAAATTAATTTGGCATTATTGGGAGTTATATGTTAGATTTAAAGGCATGGAATAGGCACTGGAACCAGCTAGGATATTCAGGTCTGGAACCAGGTACTGAACCCGATTAGGTTGTTCAAGTATGGGGTGTGGTTCAGGAACTAAGTTGTTCACCACCAAGTATATACTGTTGTGTTCAGTGTGTTCTGGTCTCAGGAGGGTAGGAAGATTGAGGGGGAGGGGGGAGGAGGGAGTGTTGTATACTGGTCAAGATATGCTTCCTGGGTTGAGCGTCTGTTCCTAAGCCCCCAGACTGTCAATCATAAAATCATCAGTAGTTCAATATAATTAAACTTACCTTCCTTATCATATTTTCGTGTAATTCTGCATGCTGATTTAGCATCAGCAATGTTCTCGTCTAAAATCCATTCCATTTACTTACAACTTGTTTATTTACTTATTTATATGCAAGAAGGTACATTGGGGGATTAACAGAGAACATAGAAATTGAGTTGATTTTACATTCTTGTAAAGCCACTAGCACGCATAGCGTTTCGGGCAAAAATTCGTACAGTGAAGAAGTTCCTTCTGACATCTGAATTGTTTATATCTTGAGTTTGTAGTTAAGTTACAATCTTACTACTAATCCTCACTTTGAGCATTACTTAACCTGTTTACTTGGTAAATTTACCTTGGAATCTTGTATGTCGCTATCATGTTTACCCACTTCTTTCTTTCAATGTGGTGAGATCCCACTGCTTTTCTTCATCAGTCTCCTAAGTTAGGAATGAGTATTGTTGCATATATTGTATTCATTGTTATCATGCAAGGGCTGCATACTCAATAATGGATCTCACATAGGCTGTATATAGAGGTACCATGCCAGTGCTGCATTCTCAATAATGGGTCTCACATAGGTTGTACACAGGTACCATGCAAGGGCAGCATGTTCAATAATAAGTTTCACACAGATTTTATTTATGCTTGGAAAATATCTTTGTCCAGGTTTTCTGTTAAGACAATCCTCCTGAGTTCAGCATCGTCAGCAAACATTGATATATTAAATTTTTGTTCCCTTTATGAGGTCGTTTACAGCTATGAGGAACACGATGGGCTGTAGTGTCGATCCTTGAGGTACTCCACTCGTTACCTTTTTTTTAACATGTCTATAACTCTTATATTTCTCAAACTTACTCTTCTTCCCACTGTCAATGATATAAATCCCTATCCTCTCTCACTCTCACACACTCACTCTCTCTCTCACTCTCTCTCACTCTCTCTCTCTCTCACTCTCAGTCTCTCTCACTCTCTCTCACTCTCACTCTCTCTCACTCTCTCACTCTCTCTCACACTCTCTCTCACTCTCACTCTCTCTCACTCTCACTCTCTCTCACTCTCACTCTCTCTCACTCTCACTCTCTCTCACTCTCACTCTCTCTCTCACTCTCTCTCTCACTCTCACTCTCTCTCTCACTCTCTCTCTCACACTCTCACTCTCTCTCTCACACTCTCACTCTCTCTCTCTCTCACTCTCACTCACTCTCTCACTCTCACTCTCTCACTCTCTCTCACTCTCTCACTCTCTCTCACTCTCTCACTCTCATTCTCTCATTGTGTCTCTCTCATTGTCTCTCTCTCATTCTCTATCTCATTTTCTCTCTCTCAGGTCAAGTTCCTCCTGCTATTTTTTTCATAGTCCATCCCTCACAATTCCGGTACGAGCCTCGTTGCAAATCCCTGAACCTTTTCCAGCTTTCTGACCTGTTTTGTGAGATGAAAACTTCACGATGAGGCGCCACACACTAGGACTGGTCTCACGAAGGCATTTAATAGTTGATCTAAATGCCTTTGTACTAATGAAAGCCGACAAGCAAACCACACTACACAACCAAGCATACTAAGCAAGCCTTCTAATCAAGCAAACATCCTAAACCACCAAATATATTATTAATTGTATAATTATTTTAAATTATAACATTATTCTCGATTGAGACGGATGATGCCTTCACAGAAAACGTGTCAGGGTGGTGTGGGGGAGGACTTGTCTGAACGCGTGAACTGCTCTTCCTGCGACTGTCAACTGCCTAGCAACTTTAACTACTGCAACATGTGTGGCGTTGCATTAAACGCATTAAACACTAAAGGTCAGTGTGTGTGTGTGTGTGTGTGTGTGTGTGTGTGTGTGTGTGTGTGTGTGTGTGTGTGTGTGTATGTATATAATATATATATATATATTATATATATAATATATATATATAGATATATATATATATATATATATATAATATATATATATATATGTCGTACCTAGTAGCCAGAATGCACTTCTCGGCCTACTATGCAGGCCCGATTTGCCTAATAAGCCAAGTTTTCCTGAATTAACATATTTCTATAATTTTTTTCTTATGAAATGATAAAGCTACCCATTCAATTATGTGAAGTCAATTTTGTTTTATTGGAGTTAAAATTAACGTAGATATATGACCGAACCTAACCAACCCTACCTAACCTAACCTAACCTATCTTTATAGGTTAGGTTAGGTTAGGTAGCCGAAAAAAGTTAGGTTAGGTTAGGTTAGGTAGTCGAAAAACAATTCATGAAAACTTGGCTTATTAGGCAAATTGGGCCTTGCATAGTAGGCTGAGAAGTGCGTTCTGGCTACTAGGTACGATATATATATATATATATATATATATATATATATATATATATATATATATATATATATATATATATATAATCTCGCCTGTGATTTGAAAAAAAACATACTATGAATGTTATATAATAGATACTATATCGTAAACACGATTGTTAGAGCTTACAAAATTAAGAGTTTTCTTATATTATATATATATATATATATATTTTATTTACCATATGTCTAATTTGGGTGAAGGTTTTTCTCCTGCTGGTAATTAAATGTTTTGTCTACCCTGAGGGTCAAACTCACAAGGAGAACAAGAGTCGCAGCCAAGATAAAGATGAAGCAACGTGAAACATTTGCCAAACAATTAACCCCTAAACTGCGCACCTATTTAAAAGATAAGGAGTTCCCACCCGCATGTTTTTTACATGGCGGGTCTGGGAACTTTATGTGTGTAGAAACACATCACTCACAAGCTTTCTCAATCAAATTTATGAATATGTCTGAGCGTGAAACAAATATGTTGTCTTTTCTCAATATTTTGCCCCATTTAACATATGTTGTTTCCTCACCAATTTCATCTTCAATGAACAATAATAACAAGAGGATTAAGATGAGTACTGATGATCCATACAACCTTCACTGTGACCTGGTTATGTTTCAGATGAGCCGCCGCTGCTGCTCACCCCGCCAGCCACAGCCAGTGGTCGCTCCGTCAGCCAGTACCCCATTCTCACTCCCCCCAGCCAGCCCAGCCAAAGGTCGCGCCACCAACCACGACACCTTACTCACCCCACACACCTCAACCCCAACACTCCCGGCCAGTGTCCAAGCTTCCACATCCTCTCAAAATTATGCCCAAACATTGCAGTTGAGTCAAGGTGCCAGCCAAAGTTCACAGCACAGTACATTCCGTACTCCTATATCACAAGTCGGCGAAAATGGATCCCAAACGACAAGGCAGAGCCAATTCAGTGATCAAGTGACGCAATCCAGGCAAAATAGTCAATTTTGCACCAACGTGTCACAGCCGAGACATAAACCATACGCAAAGTTTCACAGTCCAGTCAGCAGTTACAGCCTGATCAATTACATGTATTACAATCTATTAAAGATGAAGTTCAATTCTGTCAGGCCCATCAAGGTGACGACCAAATGCCACAGACCGACCAAGGTAGTACGGTCCATAACTCTGCTTCATTAACCTGTTCAGGAGCACAGCATAATGCTGTGAATGCCGACATTAACGCTCAGAATGCCGACATTAACGCTCAGAATGCCGACATTAACACTCGAGTGGATTCAAGCGAGGAGGAAAAGCTTTTAAGAAATCTACAACAAAGACACTATACAGACACCGCCTACATGTGGCTTTCCCCGTAACCTCAAGCAATCCACTCACTGTGCAATGTAGTGTTTGCCATGAAACCGTTCAAACAGGAAGCCTTGAGCAAAAATTTCCAGATCTGCAACGCCACCTTTCTGACACAACACACAATGTAAACTTGAGCAAGCTGGAAAAGAAGGATGCAGTGAAAGCCATTTATGAATGGATTAAAGAAACCTACCCAGACCAATTTATACTGAAGCAGGATTTGGCGGTATGTCGTTTTGACCAACATAAAATTAATCTCCTACCTACCGGTAATCCCTATCGTTGGCTATTTACCCACGTAAACAGCAAGGGGCACAAAACTAGCAAAAAGAATAAAGGTAATAGTCCTGATATTTCTAAATATTTGCTGCTAAGTAAAAAGATTTGAAGGAATCATTGAGTATATCCCAAAGCAACATTATCAACAATACTGTAATAAAGTGATATATTGAAGCTCATCTTGGCAAAGAAACACAGTTTCTATATAAACAATACTGTAATAAAGGGATATATTGAAGCTCAACTTGGCAAAGAAACACAGTTTCTATATAATGAAAACGTCAAAATTACCATTATGAAAATCCATTAAAAATCCGAGATATTTGGCCTTAAATTCTGAATAGAATACATAGTCCATTGATGCAAATGTTTTCTGGTAATTGTAAGGATGCTGCTTCTTTCTCCTATGACAACTGTTCTCCAGTACTCGCCTAGTTGTGCTTGCCGGGGGTTAAGCTTCGGCTCTTTGGTCCCGCCTCTCAGCTGTCAATCATCCTCAACACAGGTGATGGAGTACCTGCGTCTGGCCATCATTAACTGTCCTGGACTACAGAACGACATTAACCTTGTCTGTAATGTGTGCCTCAGCACCTCTGCTGATTCACAAAATATAACTGACTGAAATTCAGATGTGTCGTACGGGGGTACTTATCAGAACCTCCCCCCATCAGATAAAATAAATGGACAGTAGTGATAGCCGGCTATTTATTATTAACATCTTTATTGACAAAATTAATTACAATTTTGCCTAATCTGAGGATTTGATAGGTAGCCGGCTGGCACAGCCCTCAGATTTGTGAAATGGTGAGGCTGCTAGTTTCTACGGCATGATCTCCCGCACTACATCACTGAATGCCCAGTTATTAGACCTTTCAGACCAGTTGGCATGAGGTACCTGGAGCTTTGCAATTACTTTATTCACTCTCGTATTCTTGAAGATATCCTCACAGTGTACCCAAAATTTGCCAGTGCAGGCTATTAAACACATGGCCCTGTATGACTAACCATCCTGCGAGATGGGGACTTGTATTACCACTGCTACCTTATTCAATCTTGTGTTGTTGATATCCTCAAAATGCATCCGGAGTCTGCCAGTGCTGACCGCTTATCACATGCCTCTGTATGACTAACCATCCTGTGTGATGGGGACTTGTATTACCACTGCTACCTTATTCAATCTTGTGGTGTTGATATCCTCAAAATGCATCCGGAGTCTGCCAGTGCTGACCGCTTATCACATGCCTCTGTATGACTAACCATCCTGTGTGATGGGGATTTTTTAGCATCACCTAGTTAGCTTTTTTGACACACTGTACTCCACTTCATATAGTCTAGGGCAGCTGCACTAATGCAGATGTACCTAATATGTTAATAAAAAAAAAAAAAAAAAAAAAAAAAAAAAAAAAAAAAAAGTTTCGGGGCAGCTTTAGAATCGCGTCACACACACACACACACACACACACACACACACACACACACACACACACACACACAGATCACACTAACGTGATGCATCAAATGAACAAATCCACAAGGACCGTGACGAGGATTCGAACCTGCGTCCGGGAGCATCCCAGACACTGCCTTAATCGACTGAGCTACGACAGGGTTAAAAACAGGGTTCGGACGCAGGTTCGAGTCCTCGTCACGGCCCTTGTGGATTTGTTCATTTAGAATCGCGTGTCTTTTACTCAAGTTATTTATCAGTTCTGTGTGTTCACTAATAGGCTTGGGGGATTATATAGCAGCCTTGTCACGTACTCAGTAATGCCTAAAGTCTAAAATAATATCAGAACTTTGAATGTTCGAAAAATTCCTTGAATAAATATCTTAGTTCCGTAGATTTTGATTTATTAAAACACCAAAACTCATATATTGTTATCAAGAAGAACAACGCGCTATCGACTTTCTTATCTATACTAAAAAGACGTCAAGACCAACAGCAAAGGAAATTCCGTCAGAAACTAATTTTTTGTAAATACGCTAAAACTACAGATTCTGGCTTATGACCTCTCCTGGTGGTTATCTTGAGGTTATCTTGAGATGATTTCGGGGCTTAGTGTCCCCGCGGCCCGGTCCTCGACCAGGCCTCCACCCCCAGGAAGCAGCCCGTGACAGCTGACTAACACCCAGGTACCTATTTTACTGCTAGGTAACAGGAGCATAGGGTGAAAGAAACTCTGCCCATTGTTTCTCGCCGGCCCCTGGAATCGAACCCAGGACCACAGGATCACAAGTCCAGTGTGCTGCCCGCTCGGCCGACCGGCTCCTTGGCTGAAACTGAAACTTGGCTTGGCTGGAACGTGGCTGAATAATGTTGACCAAAAGACACACTAAAAATTGAAGAGACGACGACGTTTCGGTCCGTTCTTGCAACCCGTTCTCGCAAATTTAATAAGTCAATATTGACTTTTTAGTTGCGTGCATTGGTGACATACTAAACATAATAGTTTCCCTTGAAAAGCTTCACAGAAAACACCGACCTTGCCTAACCTACTTAGTATGTTAAAATAAGCATCTTATAGCTTCGTAATTACAATTGTTACTGAACCTATTATAGGTATAGGTTAGGTAATAATTGCAATTACGAAGCAATAAGATGCTTATCTTAACATACTAAGTAGGTTAGGCAAGGTCGGTGATTTCTATGAAGCTTTTCAAGGGAAACTATTATGTTAAGTATGTCACCTATGCACATATTTAATAAGTCAATATTGACTTATTAAATTTGCGAGAACGGGTTGGTTCTTAGACCACAATCGACTAGTTAATGGTCCAGGAGGGAGCGAAACGTCCGTATGTGTGGTTGGGTCAACAAATACATGCTGATTTTCCTTACCCTGTAGAGACAGGAAACTTGGCTGTATCGTAGGAATTGGGACGGTTTTTATCCTGTTTTTACCAATTATAGTCTTCCCTATAACCAGGATTCAACAAGCACTTACGTGTCCACTTACGAGGTCCATACATCTTTCCTTAATGACGACGACCTAGTCTGTATCTATTAAACAATTTACGAACTTCGTAGCATTGTGAGGTCGTACTCGACTCCAGCTTAATATTGTTATGGTAAACCTCGAAGTGCTTTAGAACTGATGTATATGTGTGTGTATGTATACACACTATGTATGTAACTGAATGAGAAAAATTCGGAGGTAAATCTGTCAATTGTGATGAAGATATGTGTAAGTACTTCATTCATAACGATGTACTGCCAGGAATCTTAGCCAAGCATCCAAGGTGTGTTTACTGTAGGTGCAGCCTGCACATGACTGTAAACCTGCCGCCCAGTTGGGTGGGTGTGGAGCACTTGACTGTAAACCGGCCGCCCAGTTGGGTGGGTGTGGAGCACATGACTGTAAACCTGCCGCCCAGTTGGGTGGGTGTGGAGCAAGACTAGTAACTGAGTTTATATATATATTTATATACACATTCTACCACCGTACACGGAATGGCTTGGAGTGCATATCAAGAGAGAAAAAAAAGATAAAATGACTAAACTAAAAAAAAAACTTTAATTCCTTCCCAATAACTATCCTATCTATTAATGCCTATCTATGTTTGTAATATTTCTTGAGAAAAGAGCTTAATTATCGTTGGGTAATGAACTTAATTATTATATCCTCGTAAACACACTGGCAACTCTAGCATTGTCGTTTGAACATTTTCTGTCAACAAAAACGAGGTGTGAGGACTTATCGTGCACTGCCAACACAGCCCAAGATGCAATGCAAGCGACGGTCTGGGACCATCCCTCTCAAAACCTTTCTGCAGCCGCGTATGAGCTTTAATTGTAGCCAAGATACAACAAAATACACAAGTAAACTAAATGTATACCAGATGCATTCGTAACGCGACACAACACGGCACTTTATGAGTGCAGGATGGAACAACAGAGCGCCGGCTGTGACGCAGGCAGGCTGCTTCCACTCCGTGCTTTCAGTAGATGGCGTCGGCTGCGTAGTCATATACCCTGTGACGTATGAACGCGGAAAATATGTCCTCTATCAACCATTTGAAGCCATTTTCGCTTTGAACATTAGTCCACTAACTGCATGTAAGTTCCTAAACCTGTTTCTGAGGTCAGAAATACAGTTAAGCGTGAACGTGTGCTAGTTTTAAAGATACGTAATGTGATGCTGTGATGTGCCCAGTCAGTCATCTGATGACCTATACCCAGGAGCAGTTACTGGGTATCTTGACCTTCACACACTCTTAGTCTTCACATTCTGGTTTAATAAGACGAAAGAATTTCCATCATCATGTTAATATTGTCCAAACGTCGTCATCATTGATGGTTTAATGAAGTTATCGCTTAAACTGTCACAGAAAACGAACTGTTCTTCGGTGTTATTGTTCTACTTTATCTGTTTACAAACAGTGTTTGTAAGCAAACCCACGTGTATTTAATTATCTGTTATAATTTGCTATGAATATATCAAGTAATGGCAGATTACGGATATACATGTCAATGGGAATTAGTATATGCAAAGTACGCTACATAATTGACTCTCGTTAAATTTAAAAAAAAAATTCAAATGTTTATTCAGGTAAAGTACATACATACATGGTGTGATACAAACATTGATGGATTTATAGATAAGAGCTAGTACATACAATGCCTAAAGCCACTATTACGCAAAGCGTTTCGTGCAGAGCTAACTAGAAGTCAAATTTCAAGTCTCTGTACTCATAAACCAAATGTACCTTCTCGTATATAAATAAATAAATAAATAAATAAATAAATAAATAAATAAATAAAAATAAATAAATAGATATTTGTTCAAGATTAATCACTAAAAATTAATTCAAATCTCAAAATAGCGGTTTTGAGATTTTATCAGAGATTTGATATATATATATTTCCGTTACTTTTCATGGGATTTTCATGAAAATTTCACAAAAATACTTAAACAGGCTTTACATACGCCTAAGAAAATATTTTCATAATTTGAAATTTTTTAAATGTAAAATATAAAATATAATATTTAAATATAATATATAATATTTAAATATAAAATATAATATTATATTTCATTTAAATGCATCTAACTACAAATATATATAATTTACAATTGGTTGACCAATTACAAATTAAAACTCATTCATGACTCTTAGTTTTGTTGATAAACAAAAAATAATAATTTAACTATACAATGATACCAAAGAAATGACAAATAATAATTTCTTGCAAATATGGTAAACAAAAACTTAACAAATAATAAAACAAAGGTAATATTTTCTTTGTTTAGAGTAAACACACTCATGTTAACATTGGTAATTATTAAATAAATGTTAATCTACAGTTTAAAATTGACACTTTTAATGACCCTTCCTCTTAACAGACTTTCTCCAACACTGGTACCTTGTAATGAGTACAACTCCAACACTGGTACCTTGTAATGAGTACAACTCCAACACTGGTACCTTGTAAGGAGTACAACTCCAACACTGGTACCTTGTAAGGAGTACAACTCCAACACTGGTGCCTTGTAAGGAGTACAACTCCAACACTGGTACCTTGTAATGAGTACAACTCCAACACTGGTGCCTTGTAAGGAGCCCAACTCCAACACTGGTACCTTGTAAGGAGCCCAACTCCAACACTGGTGCCTTGTAAGGAGTCCAACTCCAACACTGGTGCCTTGTAAGGAGTACAACTCCAACACTGGTGCCTTGTAAGGAGTACAACTCCAACACTGGTGCCTTGTAAGGAGCCCAACTCCAACACTGGTGCCTTGTAAGGAGTCCAACTCCAACACTGGTGCCTTGTAATGAGTACAACTCCAACACTGGTGCCTTGTAAGGAGCCCAACTCCAACACTGGTGCCTTGTAAGGAGCCCAACTCCAACACTGGTGCCTTGTAAGGAGTCCAACTCCAACACTGGTGCCTTGTAATGAGTACAACTCCAACACTGGTGCCTTGTAAGGAGCCCAACTCCAACACTGGTGCCTTGTAAGGAGCCCAACTCCAACACTGGTACCTTGTAATGAGTACAACTCCAACACTGGTGCCTTGTAAGGAGCCCAACTCCAACACTGGTGCCTTGTAAGGAACCCAACTCCAACACTGGTGCCTTGTAAGGAACCCAACTCCAACACTGGTGCCTTGTAATGAGTACAACTCCAACACTGGTGCCTTGTAATGAGTACAACTTCAACACTGGTGCCTTGTAAGGAGCCCAACTCCAACACTGGTGCCTTGTAAGGAGCCCAACTCCAACACTGGTACCTTGTAAGGAACCTTCTACAATCTCGAGGTATGAGGAGACGAAGATCTTTAATTTTTTTACTGTGATTTGTTTTAATTTCAGATTTTGTCAATTTAATTTAATTTAATTTATTTTAATTTGTTTTAACTGAGTAAGATCCACTACTGGTGCAAGGACAAGGCAAAGTCTTTGTTTGCCCTGAGCAAGGATGTAAGGCTGAACAGTGAACACTTTGTGATTAACTCAAACCAGCTTCTTCACAGAATGCTAAGCACTGTGCGGTGTAAGGAAGGAGTTGACCAGACCACACACTAAAAAGTGAAGGGACGACGACGACGCTTCTTGAGAAACGATCGACTTGAGAATGGTCCAGGATGGACCGAAACGTCTTCGTCGTCCCTTCACCTTCTAGTGTGTGGTCTGGTCAACATACTTTAGCCACGTTATCGTGACTCCTCGTCTGCATGTAACGAAGGAGTTTATCCCTCGGGTAAACTTTATCCTTTGAGGGAGTGGCAAAGAGTTTAGCGTACGAACTGGCTTCTCATTATGGGAGCCGGTCGGCCGAGCGGACAGCACGCTGGACTTGTGATCCTGTGGTCCTGGGTTCGATCCCAGGCGCCGGCGAGAAACAATGGGCAGAGTTTCTTTCACCCTATGCCCCTGTTACCTAGCAGTAAAATAGGTACCTGGGTGTTAGTCAGCTGTCACGGACTGCTTCCTGGGGGTGGAGGCCTGGTCGAGGACCGGGCCGCGGGGACACTAAAAGCCCCGAAATCATCTCAAGATAACCTCAAGATAACATCAACCATCACTCTCTGATGGTACGTCAATCGGATAGGGTACGAAGTCATCTCTACTTCATCTTCTGGATACATTTCCATGAAGTGAAGCGTCCATTCCCCTCAGTGCAACATGTGCAATTGATGGTTATCTTGAGATGATTTCGGGGCTCAGCGTCCCCGCGGCCCGGTCCTCCTCGACCGGGCATCCTATTTGTTACACATCCCCCAGGAAGCAGCTCGTGGCAGCTGTCTAACACTCGGGTACCTATTTATTGCTAGGTGAACAGGGACATCAGAGTGAAAGAAACTGCACTTTTGTTTCCGCCTCCGCCGGGGATAGAACCCGGAGCCTTAGGACTACGAATCCCGAGCGTTGTCCATTCAGCCGTCAGGTTCCCCCCCTTTGACATGGTGGACACCTTTGGCACAGTTGTATGGCCACGTCCAGCCACCCACAGAAAAGTATGCGAGCAATACGTTGTCTACACCTTTGCAACGCTACGAAAGATGCCACGATGTTTTTGATGGACATGAAGGACATGAAGACATGTTTTTGATGGACATGAAGGACATGAAGACATGTTTTTGATGGACATGAAGGCGCTCAGCATCTTTTCTGCTGGACACTCCAGCAGAAAAGATGCTGAGCGCTTACGGAGAGGACGTTTAAAAATGATCATTTGAGATGAATGTTACAGACGATTGCTGAAGTTTCCATGTCTCAGAGTGTCATGGGTGTGTTCGGATGCTGTGGTGTGTGTGTGTGGGCAGTGTTCAGGGTGTAGTGATAGTTCCGTGGTGACTGATGAGTGTGACTATGATAACTTAGTTCCGTGGTGACTGATGAGTGTGACTATGATAACTTAGTTCCGTGGTGACTGATGAGTGTGACTATGATAACTTAGTTCCGTGGTGACTGATGAGTGTGTATATGATAACTTAGTTCCGTGGTGACTGATGAGTGTGACTATGATAACTTAGTTCCGTGGTGACTGATGAGTGTGTATATGATAACTTAGTTCCGTGGTGACTGATGAGTGTGACTATGATAACTTAGTTCCGTGGTGACTGATGAATGTGTATATGATCACATACACTGACCAGTCAACTTGTACACTTCCCAAGAAAATAGACATTGATGTTACTAGCGAATACATTTCACAGCTTCACGACATCAACGTCCCAAGTTAATGTGTAAGAGCATCAATATATACACCGTATTATTTGAAAAAGTTACAGATTATGTGTCATAAATATATTGTTGCAAACTTTTCGTGAGTACAAGTTGCCATGTTTCTACTTCTTAGCTGTATTACTATACTTAAATAATATATAAATGTATATAATTTCTGTAGTAGTTTTTATGCTTTACAACTTTTATTCAAAGACTTTCAAAATCATCATTGACATTTTATTGAAGAAAAAGGTAACGTTTTGAGCAGATAATGTAGCAAAAATATTTTTCAAACCATAAAAATGGGTTAACAGATTAAAACATTGTGAAGAATATTATATTACTATTAAAGCGCGTTCTCTTAAAACCATTTAAAAAATAAGAATCAATCTACCATGTCAATTAGTTCGCCTGTAGCACCTCATTCATAAACACTTACAAAAATCCAATATGGCCGACATCTTTTTCAAAACGGCAGAAAACCAGGAACTGGATTATTTTTTTTTAGGCTTTTTTTGTAAATGATCCTGAGACTACTCTAAACAAATCCCAACCGGTTCCAGCTTGTTATTTTAAATGTCTGTCTCAAATGCTAATCTAACTGTCCTAAATCATTAACGTAGATAACACAGAGAGCGTATAGTTACTGATAACAGAGTCTGATGCTAGCTCGTCCTTATTCAAGGTACAGTGTTGGCGCCACATCCTCAGTCCCACAATATTACACACAAGTTGTCCCTCTCACCATCATGTGGTCACTGTGGGCGGAGGAACCAGTCCCTACGGGTAAGAATGGATGCCAAATACACGGCCGGTGGTATGTGATAGAGGTGAGGATCCACACCCGCCTGCAGCCAATCACGGCAAAACTCTCCCAGTGGTGTTATAATGTCGACCTTAGTGAAGATTCATTGAAGGATTGGAACCCAAGTTTAATGCTGGGGACTACAGTACAAAGCACAAACAAGGGCAACTTCTCTTATCTGGCACTGAAGAACGTGTCACACAAAGCTCCCAGAGAAAGTTTTCTTAGACTTCTTCAAGACTTGCAGACAGAGTTCAAGGTAGAAATTACCACTGGTTGGTTAAGATCGCTGACGGGAGAGAACGAAGACTTGCAGTTCAACTTGACCAAGACGGAACTGGCAGTACTGCTCCTTGGAGAAGGTAACGACCAAATTAGGTCCTCAGTAAGACTCACTAAGATACCATGGGCAGAGACCTCAGAAACTATATTTTTAAACGTTTCTCTAGCCTTGACAGAAGATGAATTGTTGCTATGCAGCATTGAGGACGAAGTGGTAGCACGCCCAGCACCTCAACAGATCTGTTCTACACGATCAGAACACGTTAACCAATCAGTAGATCAAATGGACGGTGAACATGAGCAGAAGAATGTCATCAAGACAGAACCACCTGATCATGACACAGAACATGATGAGCCTTTCTCACTATCACCCGACCTCTTCCAGTCTTACGACCAACGTGAGTAAACTTGATATTCTTTCATTTTGCCACTTTAAACTGACCGCTTTACCTTAATAATTAAACAAACAATTTAATTGTTAGCCAGATTTTATTTTCCACACAGGCTGTTCGGCCAATGGAGCCCCATCGTCTGCCACAGAATACCAGAGAGTTAATGACACCACTTCCACGCCCCAAACATTCTCTGCCCAAACTGTCAAGAAAGAGGCCTCACCTGACACATTGTGGTTATCGTCGACACAAGATATCATTCCCTGGAAACAGGAGAACGAAATTCATGGCCGGTGGTATATATTCCAACTGATGCTGCTCGACCCACTGGAGAGGATCGTAGCAGAGCTCTCCCAGTGGTCCACAAGTATCGACATAAGTACAGAATTCTTAAGAAACTGGAGCCCAAAGTTAACGCTTGGAATCACAGAGGAGAGCTCGAGCCAAAACCACAACTATTACTTAATCCTGAAGAACGTGTCAAGTATGGACATCAGAAGAAGTCTTTTCCACCTCCTTGAAGATCTCAAGCATCAGCAAAGGATACGTGTGAGCACTGGCTGGGTAAGATGGCTCACAGGACCCAAAAATGACTGCCAACTAGACATGTGTATTTCAAGTATCAAACTTCTCCTGCTGGGTAGCGTCAAAGAGCAGACAACAGCTTCCATATGGGCCGCGAGGATGCCATGGCTGGAGAAACCATCAGTGGCGCTATTGGACATCAACTTATCTAACACGTTTACCAAAGACAGAAACAAAGTTTTACCAGTACAGACGAACACCGGTGTTGCACCGAAGTCGAGGCTGACGGAGCCTGTGTCAGGACCAGTAACTGCGGCAGGACCTGCACCACCAGTAACTGCGGCAAGACCTGGACCACCAGTAACTGCGGCAGGACCTGCACCACGAGTAACTGCGGCAGGACCTGGACCACCAGTAACTGCGGCAGGACCTGGACCACCAGTAACTGCGGCAGGACCTGGACCACCAGTAACTGCGGCAGGACCTGGAACACCTGTAACTGCGGCAGGACCTGGACCACCAGTAACTGCGGCAGGACCTGGAACACCTGTAACTGCGGCAAGACCTGGACCACCAGCAACTGCGGCAGGACCTGGACCACCAGCAACTGCGGCAGGACCTGGACCACCAGTAACTGCGGCAGGACCTGGACCACCAGTAACCGCGTCAGTCACACCTAAGAAGTCAGCACTCAAAATTGAACAAGATAATCTGCGTCTGCATGCACAGGTAAGGAGACAAATTGGTGGTGATTCTCCATTGTTTAAGGTTAGTTGATACAGTTTGCTGTGTGTGAGGTTGGGTCGGAGTCCCAAGAGCCTGGGGCCAGATTCACGAAACCACTTACGCAAGTACTTACGAACGTGTCCATCTTTCCTCAATTTTTGACGGCTTTGGTTACATTTATTAAACAGTTTACAAGCATGAAAACTTACCAATCAACTGTTGTTGTTGTTATAAACAGCTTCCTGGTGCTTCCGAGCTCATTAACTGTTTAATAATTGTAAACAAAGCCGCCAAAGATTGAGAAAGATGTACAAGTTCGTAAGTGCTTGCGTAAGTGCTTTCGTGAATCTGGCCCCTGAACAATAACAAAGACCATGGGTTAATAATATTCACGTGGTTCACAAAAGATGAAAAATGTGGCCAGCATTCCCAAAAGTAATGAATAATTTGTGTTAATACATTTTGCATTTGTTCTCTCCCATGCATGTAATCGCCTTAGATGTCGTGCAGAGTCGAGCGTCAACTCCTGGCTCCGCCTTTCAACCACTTTGTACTTTAATGCAACAATTTTGTTCTTTGCATATCTTATCTCATTGATATTTAAAAGTCGTGTATCGAGTTAAATTTAACCACTGTTTTCTCTAACCCACTTATTACAGTGCTTGCACTCACTGTTGCTTGCACTCAATGTTGCTTGCACTCACTGCCACGCACATGGCAGAGAATCACAACAACACAATAGGTCTATCACACACAGAGATCACACTAACGTGATGCATCAAATGAACAACCCCTTTAACCCTGTCGTAGCTCAGTCGATTAAGGCAGTGTCTGGGTTGCTCCCGGACGCAGGTTCGAATCCTCGTCACGGCCCTTGTGGATTTGTTTACAATAGGTCTAAATTGAGGTTGCAATCTACTTCATCAGATATTATACATGTTTCAATTTACGAATTTGAAATGCAGCCATACACCAGACACGGATGGATTCGTAAGAGATGCAGGTAACGAAAGAAAAATAATAATAAATAAAATTCTCGTTCTTCAATCTTTAAAAATGGTTATACAAATTTAGGGTAAATGGTTAGAATGTCTTCCAATAGTCCAGATTCAATCAAATTGTTACATAATTCATTTCACACTTGGCCAGGAGGTCTAAAATCTTTTTACAGTTTCCCATTCAATAATGTAGTGTTCAAGTGAATGATTTAATGTGCATTCACATTAAATCAGCGAGTTTACTGGCTGTCACAGAGTTTACTGGCTGTCACAGAGTTTACAGGCTGTCACAGAGTTTACAGGCTGTAACAGAGTTTACAGGCTGTCACAGTTTACAGGCTGTCACGGAGCTTACAGGGTGTCACAGAGTTTACAGGGCGAATATTCTGGTAGTGGCTCAGCCTCACTAACCTTTAGCCAAGGCCAATTCAAGAAACGACTACATCACATTGCCTGGTCAGGTTACTTTGCTACATCACATTGCCTGGTCAGGTTACTTTGCTACATCACATTGCCTGGTCAGGTTACTTTGCCACATCACATTGCCTGGTCAGGTTACTTTGCTACATCACATGGCCTGGTCAGGTTACTTTGCCACATCACATTGCCTGGTCAGGTTACTTTGCTACATCACATTGCCTGGTCAGGTTACTTTGCTACATCACATTGCCTGGTCAGGTTACTTTGCCACATCACATTGCCTGGTCAGGTTACTTTGCCACATCACATTGCCTGGTCAGGTTACTTTGCCACATCACATTGCCTGGTCAGGTTACTTTGCTACATCACATTGCCTGGTCAGGTTACTTTGCCACATCACATTGCCTGGTCAGGTTACTTTGCTACATCACATGGCCTGGTCAGGTTACTTTGCCACATCACATTGCCTGGTCAGGTTACTTTGCTACATCACATTGCCTGGGCAGGTTACTTTGCCACATCACATTGCCTGGTCAGGTTACTTTGCTATCCATATAAATACCAATTATACAAAAGTCGTCATGGCTTTTAATACTGCAGCTTTCAGGTCTTTGAGCATTTCTTAGTTCTTCTAAACCTGAATTAATCTCGTTAATTTGTAATAACTGCATTAGATGGTCGATAATCATAGTCTGTGCTGTTTTCCTGCAAGCCTTATTGGCCAATCGACCTACAAAGTCATTCTCTCCACCTCCAACACAGAATGGGTTATCTCTTCAGGTTATCTTGAGATGATTTCGGGGCTTTAGTGTCCCCGCGGCCCGGTCCTCGATCAGGCCTCCACCCCTAGGAAGCAGCCCGTGACAGCAGACTAACACCCAGGTACCTATTTTACTGCTAGGTAACAGGGGCATAGGGTGAAAGAAACTCTGCCCATTGTTTCTCGCAGGCGACTGGGATCGAACCCGGGACCACAGGATCACAAGCCCAGTGTGCTGTTCCACATACACATTGTATACAAGAGTTATTATCATTAGCAACAATCATATTCCTTGTAATATTACAAGCTCCTTCAGACATTAATTGTTCTGGGTTATTTAAAGACTGCAGAGCACCTGTAACAATGCATAACAATGGATGACCCGGAGTAAATATATGCTGACAACCCAGCATAACTTGTTAAGTGACCTTCTAGGAGTACTAATGCACATCTAGCATTAAAATAATCTGAAACCTTCACAGATAAGGTGTAAGTGTAGCAGCCCAGTAGGCGTGCCTGATAAGGCAAGCTCCAGCCAGGACTGTAGCAAGTGCTTGTTAACCAAGAGCTCCTGTAGTGAGGAACTACGTTCGAATTATCAGCACTACGGGTGTGGCGTGGTTAGAAATATCACAGGTTAGTCAATATCTGTATTCCTAATGCTATATATATAGTGATTAGCCCCAAAAATTTGATGAAATTTATGACCTGTGGGCCAGTGGGCCAGAGAACCAATAGGCCAACGGGCCAGAGGACCAGTGGGCCAGAGGACCAATAGGCCAACGGGCCAGTGGGCCAGAGGACCAGTGGGCCAGAGGACCAGTGGGCCAATCAGTGGGTCAGAGGAGGAGACCAATGATTCATAAGGTGTCAATATATTTACAACTAAACGTCTATCTAATAATTATATTGTAATGCTGCTGCTATAACATGAATATCAGTTCAATTAGACTACAAATTGATAACAGAATGACGCTTTTTTTAAGCTATTTTGATTCGGTCTTGCACATGAAAATGCTAATGCATACAACCTTCACTGTGACCTGGTTATGTTTCAGATGAGCCGCCGCTGCTCACCCCGCCAGCCACAGCCAGTGGTCGCTCCTTCAGCCAGTACACGTTTGTCACTCCTCCAGCCCAGCCACCAGCCTCAGCCAGCCCAGCCAGTGGTCGCTCCGTCAGCCAGTACACCTTTGTCACTCCCCCAGCCAGCCCAGCCAAAGGTCGCTCCATCAACAACGACACCTTTCTCACCCCACACACCTCAACCCCAACACTCCCGGCCAGTGTCCAAGCTTCCACATCCTCTCAAAATGATGTCCAAACACCGCAGTTCAGTCACAATACTAGCGGCAGTTCACAGCACAGGCAATTGCTTGGCTCTGTACCACCTCCTAGCCAAAATTATACCCTAAATCGTACGCTAATCTCCAAGACCGATAAACCTGGCCTCCAATTCTCTCAGACCGATCAAAGTGGTGCGATTCACATCGCGGCTGCACTGAGCTGCTCAAGTACACAGCATAATGCTGTGCACACCGACATAAACGTTCCAGTGCAGTCAGACTTTTGTCCTTCAAGCAGCGAGGCGAAGATTATAAGAGATCTCCAACAGCATCACTATACGGACACCGGACAACATGTAGCTTTCACCGTGACTTCAAGGAATCCACTGACTGTGCAATGTAGTGTTTGCAATACAACATTTCCCACGGGAAGCAACATGCAGCAATTCCAAAATTTACGTTGCCACATGTTCGCCGACAGTCACGCTGCCAACCTCGGGGCGCTGAAACATGGGGATCCAGTGAACGCCATATTTGCCTGGATTGATGGCATCTACAAAAATAAATTTGTGCTGAAGAGGACTTTTGCCGTGTGTCGTTGCGATAAGGTAGAGATTAGCCTCCTGCCCGCTGACAACCCCTACCATACCATACACGCCCATATCAATAGCACTAAGCATAAAACCGCGAGTAAAAAATTCGTTGAGAGTAAAGTTATCACAAATTATTTCAAGATTAAGAAGCCAAGAAGGATTAAGCAAGTATCCCCTTAAGCGACTACGCGATGTTAACGACACTCTTTAACATGGCAGAGTTGTGCTTAACTCTGCAGTTATTAAGGGGGCAACAGCCTGCTACTATAGTCCTGGACAATGTACAGGACCAGAGTATACTTGCTGGTTGGTCAGTCAGCACCTGTAGTGGCCTGCTACTATAGTCCTGGACAATGTACAGGACTAGAGTATACTTGCTGGTTGGTCAGTCAGCACCTGTAGTGGCCTTATTAACCTTGAGGTGCTTCCGGGGCTTAGCGTCCCCGCGGCCCGGTCGTCGACCAAGCCTCCTGGTTGCTGGACTGATCAACCAGGCTACCAGGTACAACCCTCCAAAGGCTAATAGGCATTAAGCCCATCGCCACCACAAAGGACGACTTACAACATTAAACTAATGTGTACATAATGTGTGTAAAATATTATGTTTCCGTTAATATTACAACACATAACTACCCTATTACAACACATAACTACCTGACCTAACAGTTGTGAGTTGCAACCAGGTGCCAGATTCACGAAGCAGTTACGCAAGTACTTACGAACGTGTACATCTTTCCTCAATCTTTGACGGCTTTGGTTACATATATTAAACAGTTTACAAGCATTAAAACTTCCCAATCAACTGTTGTTATTGTTATAAACAGCCTCCTGGTGCTTCGGAGCTCATTAACTGTTTAATAATTGTAAACAAAGCCGCCAAAGATTGAGAAAAGATGTACAGGTTCGTAAGTGCTTGCATAACTGCTTCGTGAATCCGGGTTCTGGTGCACAATAGCTGCCGGGTGAAGGACTGGTACCCAGTCGTTCCTCCTTGCCGAGGTATATGTAATATATTGATCTTTAAGTGTATAAAATATTTGAGTATATCATTAATGACAAATCTCCTTTATACGCGAAGTCTTACAAACTATATGACAAAGCGAGTGCACTTGAACTCAAGTATTAACTCAAGCAACTAATGTTATTTGCTTTAGCGAGTGTTAAGTGTATCCCGTTCTCTTGAGTCGCCACAACGTACAAAATACATCCTGCTAAACTAACCCGAAACGGACGAACCCAAGCCACCCACTTAACCGAACTTAACCCAGCATAGAAAACGTGGATATCAGTGAGCCACTACTTTTCATACTATTCTGTAAATGGTCCATTGTATTGTAAATGGTAAAGAATTGTAATTGAATTGTAAAGTTAATAATAAAAAAAACATGAAAACTAAAGTCTATACAAATATGTGTTGGTATAAACAGTTAAATTATAACACAACAGGTACAACAAGGCTTGTAGGCGAGGCATAACTAATTAACAGGGAGGTAGAAATAGCCTAAGCTACTCTATCCCTTTGTAATATATTTTTTTCTTGTCTCAATAAACATACTTGAACTTGAACTAATTAACAAAATAAGACACCAAGCCGCATGAAGAGCCAGAGACCTCTCGACACGCTCGTTGTTACGTAAACGTTGTTAAAAAAAAATAAAATAATGGTGAGTTGAGAGAGTAGCAAATGTTGGCAACTGACTGACATGCGGCAGCCTGTATGTGAAGTGAACCGGAAATGATACCAGTCACAGGAAAGTGAATATCTGTACTGTATGTATATCTATTTATGATATATACCACACCTGCGTTTACCACACCTGCGTATTCCACACCAGCGTATTCCACACCTGCGTATTCCACACCAGCGTATTCCACACCAGCGTATACCACACCTGCTTATATCACACCTGCATATACCACGTCACATTCTAAAAAGAGGTTACTCATATTTCATTGAAAATCGGAATACGTTTTCCAGTTGCACTATAACTATTAATCGATACTGTAATAGATAATGTCTGTCTCCTTGTGCTGTTTGTGTGTGTCTGTCTGTCTGTCTGTCTGTCTGTCTGTCTGTCTGTTAAGAGGACCAGACGCTTGGGGCTAACCTCACCCAAACTTGCAGGGAGGCGCTAGTCTGGGCTACAGGAGTATGGACATAGGCATACCCGGAGGTAGCCTAAGCTTAAAGAAATATTAACAGTCATTGAGACCCCCCAATGGTGTGAAATATATGGCGTGTTTTCCCTAGAGTTTTTAGTATACGCGGTAATATATTTCCTGAGTAATATGCATGTGCAAATGTATTTCAGTGCTTCTTAATAATAAATTTTGAGACAGGGGGCAGAATGAGGGAAGAGGGGGGGGGAAGGAATCAGAGAGGGAAGGGGGAGGCCTAGGGGATGGGTATAAGGGGGTCAAGTAGGGGTGAAGAGTGGGGAAGCAAGGGAAAGGGTGGAAAGAGACCCAAGTGCAGCCGGGGATCCCTTCTGTGTATGTGTGTATATATATATATATATAAATGGAAATATTTTTAAGTTCGAGGAGTGGAATAGGGTAATATACTAGACCCGGGCACCGCCGGATATCCGTCCTGGTATACTATATAAAAAAAAACCCCACAAAGTTCAATATTTAATTTCAAAGTCGGCTCGTGAAACATTTGAAACCCCAACTTGCGAAATGCAGTAAGAAATCCTAGAGTATCAGTTATATGTAACTGATACAGCGAAAGGTTTCAGACTCTTGTGCACAGATGCTGTACCGCAGATATAATTGAAACATTAACAATCTGACAATTTAGGCAACTTAGAATGAAAGAAAGAAAACAAACTGAGTGTTTGTGTATGTATGTGTGCGCGGATGTTTTGAGAGCAGCCGAGCCTAACTATAAATTTGTTTTGATCTAAACTCTTTACCTTTTCGTATTATTAGACTAGTGTAGCCGCACAGTTCTGCGTAGCCAAGCTTGCTAGTAACAATAATATTAATAAAACAGCCCACAGGGAAAAGTGATGAGTACATCGAGCACTGGCAACATCAACTTACGATGCAACATAATCGTAGCCTAAGAGACCTCACTCTAAAGAATTTCCGCAGCCTTTATGGGCCTTAATCGTGCCCATGGACAGCAAATACGCGCGAAGTCACACTCATTGCTCGCAAAAATGGATTATTTATACGTTAATGACATCTTCAGTGCTGGATGCTTCGGCGCCTTGTAGCGAGCGGCAGTTGTGACGCAGGCGCAGGTGGGCGGGGCGTCCTTGCTTGGTTAGTACAGCTTCTAGTTCAGGCGTCGACAAGTTGACGGTTGCCCTGTGATATTTGGACACGACAAATGGTCCTATCTCGACATTTTTAGACATTCACGCATTGGACGTTGACCTACCAACTGCATGTAAGCTCCTGCCCTGTTCTCAAGTAATACCAGCTGGATGTTTGTTCTAGTTTAACATATATAAGGTAAGACACTGATGTTAATATTGTCAATCAGACGCCATCCACAAGAAACAGCCAGGTACGGTCTGATCCTGTACAACTGTTTCGATAAAGTTTATTTTCTGTCAAAACCATTTATATCGTCAGCCTAGGTTAGGCTTTGCATGTTAGCCTAGGTTATGCTGTGTTAACCAATGTTAGGCGCTGTTAACCTAGGCTAGTCTCTGTTAAGAGTCGTAGATTTCAAAGTCGAGCCGAACCGTCTCGTGTACGAGGTACTCACCTAGTTGTGTTTGCGGGGGTTGAGCTCTGGCTCTTTGGTCCCGCCTCTTAACCGTCAATCAACTGAAGTACAGGTTTCTGAGCCTACTACCCGCCAAACACACACCGAAACTGCGACGTTGGTAAAACGTTCGAACAAGTTTTAACACCTCCTAACCAGTTATAACAACCAATATAGCAAGTTGTAACAACGTTCTAATACGTCATAAACACGTTAAGCCAAGATGTAACAACTTTATTACAAGTTGTAACAAGCGGAAAATAGACAGTTACGGTTTGTGTTTGCAGGGCGGGCTCTATCATATCTACATTTGAAACTGTGTATGGAGTCAGCCTCCACCACATCACTGCCTAATGCATTCCATCTGTTAACTACTGACACTGAAAAAGTTCTTTCTAACGTCCCTGTGACTCATGTGGGTACTCAGTCTCCACCTGTGTCCCCTTGTTCGCGTACCACCAGTGTTAAACAGTTTATCTTTATCTACCCTGTCAATTCCTCTGAGAATTTTGTAGGTAGTGATCATGTCTCCCCGAGCTCTCCTGTCTTCCAGCGACGTGAGGTGCATATCACACAGCCTTTCCGCGTAACTCATACCTCTTAGTTCTAAGATTAGTCTAGTGGCATACCTCTGAACTTTTTCCAACTTCATCTAGTGCTTGACTAGGTACGAGCTCCATGCTGGGACTGCATACTCCAGGATTGGTCTTACATATGTGGTATACAAGATTCTGAAGGATTCCTTACACATGTTCTTGAAAGCAGTCCTGATGTTAGCTAGCCTTGCATACGCCGCTGATGCTCTTTTGATGTAGGCTTCAGGAGACAGGTTTGGCGTGATATCAACTCCTAGATTTTTCTCTTTGTCCGTTTCATGCAGTACTTTATCTCCCATTCGGTATCCTGTGACTGCCCTCCTGTTTCCACTGCCTAGTTTTATTAACTTACATTTACTTGGGTTGAACTTTATAGCCAATTGAAACCTAACCTAACACAACCTAATCTAACAAAACCTAACGAGATCTAAACTAACAAAACCTAACCTAATCACTAAGTTAGGTTAGGTTCGCAAGTTTTAATACACCATTAGGTTAGGTTTGCATGTTTTAATACACCATTACTGCACCATTATTTTAGGTTCGCAAGTTTTAGTGCACCATTAGGTTAGGTTTGCAAGTTTTAATACACCATTACTGCACCATTAGGTTAGGTTTGCGTGTTTTTAATACACCATTACTGCACCATTAGGTTAGGTTTGCATGTTTTAATACACCATTACTGCACCATTAGGTTAGGTTTGCATGTTTTAATACACCATTACTGCACCATTAGGTTAGGTTTGCGTGTTTTTAATACACCATTACTGCACCATTAGGTTAGGTTTGCATGTTTTTAATACACCATTACTGCACCATTAGGTTAGGTTTGCATGTTTTTAATACACCATTACTGCACCATTAGGTTAGGTTCGCATGTTTTAATACACCATTACTGCACCATTAGGTTAGGTTTGCGTGTTTTTAATACACCATTACTGCACCATTAGGTTAGGTTTGCATGTTTTTAATACACCATTACTGCACCATTAGGTTAGGTTTGCATGTTTTTAATACACCATTACTGCACCATTAGGTTAGGTTCGCATGTTTTAATACACCATTACTGCACCATTAGGTTAGGTTCGCATGTTTTAATACACCATTACTGCACCATTAGGTTAGGTTCGCAAGTTTTAGTGCACCATTTTCTGTCTCTCGTGGCAACTCAAGAGGACGGACTAGTGTATCTGGACCATCGTGGTGTAGCCTGTGTGCACATTACTGCAATAATCAACAACTGTGTAAATCTTAATTTTATACGTCGTTTCTTTTTAAAGGTTAAAAATAGAGTAAAGATTGAAAAGCAAAATTTATAAACTTGGTTATACAGAATTTCAAATAAACTGAATTATAATACAGATCTAAACTTGAAATTTGTACAGTTGTTCCTTAAATTAATTTTACATTACATTTTCTGACTTATCAGTGGGAGAAAATGCAACGTAAGTAGCAGTAATTTGAAAAATTAATATTTTTCAGTATTAAAAAATATTATAATTAAAGACTTAGGAATGAAAACTTAATTATACACTATTAGGTAGGTACATTTTAAGGGTGTATGGGAGACTTCTAACTCGTGTACGATTGAGCGATAGGTCGTTTCGTCCCTTGAGAGGCGGGTCTGAGAGGCGGTGGATGATAGATCAGTCCAGGTGGCATAGCTGATTCACCCAAGTGACCCCTGTACATTTAATAGGTTCTGTGGCGCAGTGGTACCTGGTTGATGGTTGATGTCAACATCAACTCACAACCAAGGAACCTCCAGATTCGATCCCCGGACAGAATGGACACAACTAGACAAGTTTCCTCTCACTTGGTCACTCTGTTCACGTAGCAGTTAATAGGCGAATAATACTTAATGCGCCAGACAGAGGCTTATTTAGGCTTATTTGGTCACGTAAGCCTTCAGAGGGAGCCAACCCGTCTGACTAATGCTCCCTATTTTGTCGGTTATGGTCCCCAACGTACACAATAAGGGGTACTATAAACGTAGCTGCTCACAAATATCCACTTTTGTGTGCATCGGGTGGTTAGGTTAGGTAGGTGACTTGGGTTGGTGCGGCTTTATACCACCACATTTTGTACGTTCTGGCAAATCAAGAGAACGAGCTGCCATACCATTAAACATTTACTGCCAGCATTTGATGCCAAATGTCAAACCCACGTAAAAAAAAAATGACTTTAAACAAACCTCTTCTTTACACACACACTTCAAAGTCAACTTATTTGCACCACTTCACAAAGGTCATTCCTCACAAACTTTCAAACAATTCACAGCGCCTCTTGTCCAAAGCTCCCAATTTCGCCAGGAAAATTATTTTTCCCTGGAAATTTTTAACACCGCGCAACATTCCTAAATATCGTTTTCCCTTGAATATATTCCCCGGCGCGGTGTTTCCGCGGCCCCCTTGACCACTACACATTATATCACTTTATTGTTATAAGGAATGATTTAAAAGCAACTACTTTTTTTAGATATATACAAGAGTTGTTACATTCTTGTACAGCCACTAGTACGCGTAGCGTTTCGGGCAGGTCCCTGGAATACGACCCCCTGCCGCGAAGAATCGTTGTTACAACCAAGTACACATTTTACTGTTGCGTTAAACAGAGGCTACAGTTAAGGATTTGCGCCCAGTAAATCCTCCCCGGCCAGGATACGAACCAATGACAAAGCGCTCGCGGAACGCCAGACGAGTGTCTTACCACTACACCACGTATGCAAACTCATGTTATAAACCAAATTGTTTTAGACCATATAACTTAATTCAAGCATACGGTTTTTAATTAAAACATTGTATTTTTCCTACTACAAGTGAACAAATCCACAAGGGCCGTGATGAGGATTCGAACTTACGCACGGGATGATGCCAGACGCTGCCTTAGTTGACTGCGTCACGACATGGTCAAAAGAATTATGTTCCCACTACAAGTGTTTCGATGTGAGCCTCCCACATGTTACTTTCTAATTTCAGGGATATACGAGCATAACTTGTTATTTTTTTGTCCCCCCAGTCTAAGGTTTAATGTAAGCTACATTAATATATTGTATTTTCTGAGGGGAAGATTCTGATACAGTGTCTTCTCATTCAAGGGACGCTGTTGACGCAGCCGCTGGCACCACAAGCTCAACCCTCCAATGTTCCCAAACATGGACCTCTCCCACTATCATGTGGTCAGCCTGGACAGAGGATCCAGTACCTCAGAGCAGCACTGGACGCCAAATACACGGCCGGTGGTATGTGATAGAGATGAGGATCCACACCCGCCTGCAGCCAATCAAGGCAAAACTCTCCCAGTGGTGTTATAATGTCGACCTTAGTGAAGATTCCTTGAAGAATTGGTACCCAAACTTAGTGCTGGGGACTACACTACAAAGCACAAACAAGGGCAACTTCTCTTATCTGGCATTGAAGAACGTGTCACACAAAGCTCCTAGAGAAAGTTTTCTTAGACTTCTTCAAGACTTGCAGACAGAGTTCAAGGTAGAAATTACCACTGGTTGGTTAAGATGGCTGACGGGAGAGAACGAAGACTTGCAGTTCAACTTGACCAAGACGAGACTGGCAGTACTGCTCCTTGGAGAAGGTAACGACCAAATTAGGTCCTCAGTAAGACCCACTAAGATACCATGGGCAGAGACCTCAGAAACTATATTTTTAAATGTTTCTCTAGCCTTGACAGAAGATGAATTGTTGCTATGCAGCATTGAGGACGAAGTGGTAGCACGCCCAGCACCTCAACAGATCTGTTCTACACGATCAGAACACGTTAACCAATCAGTAGATCAAATGGACGGTGAACATGAGCAGAAGAATGTCATCAAGACAGAACCACCTGATCATGACACAGAACATGATGAGCCTTTCTCACTATCACCCGACCTCTTCCAGTCTTACGACCAACGTGAGTAAACTTGATATTTTTTTATTTTGCCTCTTTAAACTGACCGCTTTACCTTAATAATTAAACAAACAATTTAATTGTTACCCAGATTTTATTTTCCACACAGGCTCTTCGGCCAATGGTGCCTCATCGTCTGCCACAGACTACCAGAGAGTTAATGACACCACTTCCACGCCCCAAACATTCTCTGCCCAAACTGTCAAGAAAGAGGCCTCACCTGACACATTGTGGTTATTGTCGACACAAGATATCATTCCCTGGAAACAGGAGAACGAAATTCATGGCCGGTGGTATATATTCCAACTGATGCTGCTCGACCCACTGGAGAGGATCGTAGCAGAGCTCTCCCAGTGGTCCACAAGTATCGACATAAGTACAGAATTCTTAAGAAACTGGAGCCCAAAGTTAACGCTTGGAATCACAGAGGAGAGCTCGAGCCAAAACCACAACTATTACTTAATCCTGAAGAACGTGTCAAGTAAGGACATCAGAAGAAGTCTTCTCCACCTCCTTGAAGATCTCAAGCATCAGCACAGGATAAGTGTGAGCACTGGCTGGGTAAGATGGCTCACAGGACCCAAAAATGACTGCCAACTAGACATGTGTATTTCAAGTATCAAACTTCTCCTGCTGGGTAGCGCCAAGGAGCAGACTGCAGGCTCCGTCTTGACTTGTATACCGTGGCTGGAGAAGCAAACGGTCTTAGTGTTCGACATACTGCTATCTAATACAGCTCTTGAAGAACACGTACACGTGTTACCATTGCAAGAGAGCAACAGTGTTAGGTCAGCGGTGATTCGTACACCCCCTGCATCACAAGGTACACAGCCAATCACTACGGCAGACAGATCTACCAAGTCTGCGCGGGCAGAGATGATCGAAACTGAAAAAGAGAATCTGCGTCTGCATACGCAGGTTAAAGAACACATTCGCGATGCTTCTGCACTGATCAAGGTTTGTGGATATAATTTGCATTGCATTGCATAATTTGCATAATTAAATTGTTGATATAATTTAATATAGTTTGAAAGTTTATTAAAGGTTGATAAGACCCCTTCTAAGGGGCCTGACAGCTGAGTGAACAGCGCATCGGGTTCGTAGTCCTGAGGTTCCGGGTTCGATCCCCGGTGGAGGTGGAAACAAATGGGCAGAGTTTCTTTCACCCTGATGCCTTGTTCACCTAGCAGTAAATAGGTACCTGGGAGTTAGACAGCTGCTACGGGCTGCTTCCTGGGGATATGTACCAAAAATTGAGGCCTGGTCGAGGACCGGGCCGCGGAGACACTAAGCCCCGAAATCATCTCAAGATAACCTCTCAAGATAAGGCTGTTTTAACATCAGTAATGACAATGATATCCTAATTTGTAAATGTTTATATTTAAGATCATATACACATTTCCTCCTCACACAATTTCTCATTCTTTTAACCCAAAGATGAGAACATATATACCAATTGACGTCTATCTATATATAAACTTATGATAATTATGTTGTGATTTATATCTTTATAATTATTCAAGATTTTATATTTATCTGGTTATTATCTAAGAAAATAAACCTGAGCACATACAAATAATATATTGGGAGAAATTTTGAGTATATGACATGATCATTCTGATCATGTCATATCATGTATCATCATGATACAACTGATGATAATGTCAGTTGGAATAAAAGGGGCTCTTATTATTCATTAATAAGACAACCTTATTAATGCAACACCCTGTTGATTGACGGTTGAGAGGCGGGACCAAAGAGCCAGAGCTCAACCCCAGCAAGCACAAATAGGTGAGTACAAACACGTTTTAGACCATTTTTGATACTCCTCTTAATATATCATATCATTTTCTGTTAATTCTGCCAGACAAAAACTGATATCGCAAAAGTACAATTTATTTATTATGAAATTATTTTTTTTCAAGTATATATAGATTTTTTTTTGTAATAATATTTTACATGCTTTAAATGTTTTTCAGTTTCATCCGTAAGGCAGCTTATAATTTTGTGCAATCCCATAATTAATCCAAGATCAATTAATCAAGAATTAATCCAAGATCTAATCCAAAGTTAATGAAAAAAGTAACAAAATGATGCGAACAGGTGAGAAATAAAAATATAAGAACTGTATTGCAATCCAAAAATACTGGGAATGAGAGACACTGAATAGCAAAACTTCAAGCATAAAAATACATCGTCAGAATACACCCAAAACCAGAGAGGTAGGAACGACCTTTGTGAAGCAACAGCTGGTGTATTATGAGCTGTATCTGAGAATCATATATATTTTAAAATACAACAGTGTACACTACACTACACACAGAAATCACAATGCGTGATGCATCAAATGAACAAATCCACAAGGGCCGTGACAAGGGTTCGAATTGAGTGTATTGAGAAGAGGAGGAGGTGATGTCATTACTGGAACCTGTGATGTACGAGTCTTGTGCCTGATGTGGTCTGATTGACTGATGAAGATTAAGCCACCTAAAAGGTGGCACGGGCATGAATAGCCCGTAAGTGGAGGCCCTTTGGAGCCATTACCAGTATCATGATACTGGAGATCTGTGGAGGTGCGACTGCACCCTACGGAGAGGTCCTGACCTCTCATGTGACCTGAGGGCTCTTAATTATTATATATCACATCTCAACCAAGTTTTAAAACACTTTGGTTTGTAAGACAGTAAATCCCTGGCATTTGGAACGCGTAGCAGCAAGTGACACATGAGAAAAAAGAAGCTTAAGAATCATTATAATTATATACTGTATAATCTAGATTTAAGAGTTCGATTTAGAAGCTTTATCAGTGATTGATACAAATCATTACAGGTGTGGCTGGAGACAACAGGTGTCACAGCCACAGATATTTTCCACGCTCTGATATCTAGATATCTAGAATATTTGCCGATACTCTCCTCACAGCCGTTATCTTGAGATATCTTCAGATGCAGACGCATAGGGCGTACCTAACATTATTAAGACTACTCATTAGCTTGGTAGAGCGACGGTCTCGCTTCATGCAGGTCGACGTTCAATCCCCGACCGTCCACAAGTGGTCGGGCACAATTCCTCCCCCCCCCCTCCTCACCCCTGTCCCATCCCAAATCCTTATCCTGATCCTTTCCCAGTGCTATAGTCGTAATGGCCTGGCGCTTTCCCCTGATCATTTCTTTCCCTTCGCTCTACAGAGCTTCGGCCTCACACACACACACACACACGTGGGGTCCGCGGTTCGAGTCTGCTAGAGCCCAGGTAAACGTAATGACATACCAAACATTAATCTCTACTGATAAGAGTTCACACATTCGCAGATAAGGTGTCAGTGTCGCAGACTCGTGGCAGATAAGGCCAAATTCTGCAGCGATTGTGGTCGAGGTTTGTACGTCAGGTGCTGGTCGTGCAGCGAGGAACTACCGTGGAATTATAGGCACTGCAACATGTGTGGTGTGCTACTAAACGGTAAGGCTATATAATGGTTTTCTATTTTTTTTTTGCATTTTCTTATCCTCACCTGTCTCTCTCTTGCCTATTTATTGCCTCGCCTCCTTCAATCATCAAAAAGCCATTACTTCACTATCTTCTGGAATGTGAAGCAACCAATGACCTTAGAAGAGCTTTAAGAGTTCCTGAATCATGCAGTGGCCACCCTGAAGCCATCAACACAGCCACTCTCCTGGTCAACAAAGGTGTCCAGCAGCTGGACACCCTCATAAAGACTGTGAAGCAGTATCCTCCCCCGCGATAACACCTTGATGGTTAAATGCAACCTCAGAATACTGAGAAAAAAAAATGTACCACTTACGGGCTATTCATGCCCGTGCCACCTCTTGGGTGGCTTAATCTTTATCAATCAATCAATCAATCATCAAGCTGGACACCCTCATAAAGACTGAAGCAGTATCCTCCGCGATAACAGCTTGATGGTTAAATGCAAACTCAGAATACTGGGGAAAAAAAAATTGTACCACTTACGGGCTATTCATGCCCGTGCCACCTCTTGGGTGGCTTAATCTTTATCAATCAATCATCAAACCCCTGCACATCAAACTCAACATTAATCCAACGACAGCAGCTGCATTAGATGCACATTCCACCGCGACTACAATGATTAGAAAAGCTGTCGAGGAATGGGACTCATTAGTGAGCATTCTGCATCTACATCCGCCACCAAGATAATGTTAATAAAACAAGATTAAAACCAGTGCACTAAAACAGAAGCGATAAATAAGCAGGGAAAAAGGAGAAGTCCTCTCCTCCATTTTAAACTTAGACCCAAATATCACAGGAAAAAGGTTATCATGTATAACCAAACTCAATTACGGGCTCACCATAGCCCGTGCTACATGGACACTTCGTCCTGAGTAGCTAAATCTTTAACAACATTTAACAACATTCAATCATCATCCCCGGGGACAGCACCGCTCCTGTGCCAGGTAAGTCCACTACGGGCTCACTATAACCCGTGCTACCTGGAACTTGTTCCGAGTAGCTGAATCTATAACAACATTCAATCATCACAAACGACTTGAGAATGGTCCAGGACGGACCGAAACGTCGTCGTCCCTTCATTTTCTAGTGTGTGGTTTGGTCAACATTTCAGCCACGTTATTGTGACTCCTCGTGTGCAACACTGCTCAATACTCGTGTGCAACACTGCTCAATACTCGTGTGCAACACTGCTCAATACTCGTGTGCAACACTGCTCAATACTCGTGTGCAACACTGCTCAATACTCGTGTGCAACACTGCTCAATACTCGTGTGCAACACTGCTCAATACTCGTGTGCAACACTGCTCAATACTCGTGTGCAACACTGCTCAATACTCGTGTGCAACACTGCTCAATACTCGTGTGCAACACTGCTCAATACTCGTGTGCAACACTGCTCAATACTCCACTAACAACAGTTTCCCACTCTGACTTAACAACCATTTATACTAAATCTTGGCTTTATTTGAAGTAACTATCCCACTAATATAATTTTGGATTACCTACCCTTAATACCATGTGCCTCTTAACTGCTTAATGAATATCTGCTGAGGCACAGCATCCAAGGCTTTGTTAAACTCAAGATAAGGATGATGCAATCCAATCTGATATTGATTTCCTTCAACACATTGGATAAGAATGAGAATGAAATTGTCAAATATTAGTTGCTTTTAGTCAAATTGTGTGTTGAATTTATTATTAGTTTGTCTTTCAAAATGTAAATCTTTTGTGATTAATGTTGACCAGACCACACACTAGAAGTTGAAGGGACGACGACGTTTCGGTCCGTCCTGGACCATTCTCAAGTCGATTGTCTTGAGAATGGTCCAGGACGGACCAAAACGTCGTCCCTTCAACTTCTAGTGTGTGGTCTGGTCAACATACTTCAGCCACGTTATTGTGACTCATCGCCTGCATTTGGTGATTAATGATTGAAGCAATTTTCCTATTATAAACGTTATAATATTGACTTAATTGGTCAATAGTTCAATACAAGTCATCTCTTCCTCTTTAAAAACCGGCACCACATTAGCAGCCCTCCATGACTCCGGCTCCACTCTCAATGATTCATTAAATATGCAAGAAAAAAAAAAGAGGCTCACTAAGCTCCTTTATACATTCTTTAAACACCCTGGCAAATTATTTGTCTGCTCCTGTTGACTTAATTTGTGGACTTAAATTGATATAAAATTGAATAACTTCCTCCCGGGTAAACCCTGAACTAGTCTACTTGTCCTCTTCACCACCCACATAGCCATGCCCGGCTCTACACATGATACACCTGAACTAGTCTACTTGTCCTCTTCACCACCCACATAGCCATGCCCGGCTCTACACATGATACACCTGAACTAGTCTACTTGTCCTCTTCACCACCTACATAGCCATGCCCGGCTCTACACATGATACAAAGTTATTTTCTAGCATAGAGACAAAGTACTTATAAAAAATACCAACCATTTCTTTGTCACTATCAGTTACTTAACAAATTTGTAAATAATATTTTTTTGTATACTAAGTACATTTAAAGGAGGATACAGTGGAGTATTCATAGGTACACATGATACAGTGGAGTATTCATAGGTACACATGATACAGTGGAGTATTCATAGGTACACATGATACAGTGGAGTATTCGTTGGTATACATGATACAGTGGAGTACTCACAGGTATACATGATACAGTGGAGTACTCACAGGTATACATGATACAGTGGAGTACTCACAGGTATACATGATACAGTGGAGTACTCACAGGTATACATGATACAGTGGAGTACTCATAAGTACACATGGGTAATTATATAAAGCCACACGGCTCATTCCGGGCATAACTAAACAAACAGGTGGACACAAACAGGTGGAGACAAACAGGTGGACACAAACAGGTGGACACAAACAGGTGGACACAAACAGGTGGAGACGACAAGTCACAATACCGGGGCTGAAGACACCACGACCCAACCACACGTCACCAGATGTGTAGAAACGGCGACGAGTAGTAACGGACTCGATAACGGTCCGGGACGGTCCGAAACGGTCCGAAACGTTGTCGTTCTTCACTTTCTGATGTGCGGTTGGGGTCGTAATAACAAATAGGTATATTATGTGTACGTGTAATAGGGGTAACACTAATATATTGTAATTGCAAACGAATTCGATCAAATAGTTCAAATTTTTTAAGGTATATTTGCTAATGAAAGGCTTTGAAAGTACTTAAAATAGAAAAAGTGTTATTACAGCAAATGTATGAAAATAGTATTAATTGTTCACAATGAAAAAACCACGGGTTGATATGTGGGATGAAGATGAGTGCTTCATGTTAATTAAGAATAGAGGAAAAGCATAAAAAATACCCCATGTTCTTAGATTCATATGCAATGACAAGATTATTACAAACAATTAAACTATAGGTCAATAATCTAATGGTAATTTCTTTACATTTGTCGCAGCTCATAAAAATGAATTCACAGGAACCTGTTTATGTTTCAGAGGAGTTACTGCTGGACACCCCGCCAGCCTCAGGCAGCCCAGCCAGACTCAGCCAGTCCAGCCAGTCCAGCCAGCCCAGC